>NW_027183190.1:0-48000 GCF_041146395.1 Eulemur rufifrons | reverse complement strand
GGGCATGTGTTTGGCAGCTGAAAAGGGCGGATTCTGTTTCAGAGAATTAACGATGATCCCCATGGTCATCCCTTTCCTTTAATAATCCTTTACTTCATCAGCTGGAAATCCACCATGGTTCTATATACTCCTCTTTGCGTGGGAACAGGTAACTGGCTTGTTCCAAGAAGTATGCCGCAGAGCTTTTCAATTAACCACTACGTTGAAAATTATTTGCAGGTGTTCAGCGTTTCACTATAATTGTGAGAACCTTTGTTTGTGCCTCCTGAAACCCAAGAAGGCAGCGACGGACATAACTATGCTGAGGAGTAGCTGACTTGGTTTTGCCTATTTTTGTTAGTGGAGACTGACAAGAAGCCATTCTTCTAAGTATCATCCCACCACCATTTTTCCATTGTTTTAAAATGCAGGGAAATTTTGCAAGTTAGCATTATAATTAGTAGCTGGAGGGTACGGTTTTTTTTTGTGTGTGTGGTCGATGTGGATGGCGGGGGGGGTCAGGCCCTCTGTCAGTTCGCTGGTTAGTTTTTATTATCCCCAGAGAGGAGAAGTGGGCATGTGTTTGGCAGGTGATAAGGGCGGATTCTGTTTCAGAGAATTAACGATGATCCCCATGGTCATCCCTTTCCTTTAATAATCCTTTACTTCATCAGCTGGATATCCACCATGGTTCTCTATACTCCTCTTTGCGTGGGAACAGGTAACTGGCTTGTTCCAAGAAGTATGCCGCAGAGCTTTTCAATTAACCACTACGTTGAAAATTATTTGCAGGTGTTCAGCGTTTCACCATAATTGTGAGAACTTTTGTTTGTGCCTCCAGAAACCCAAGAAGGCTGCGACGGACATATCTATGCTGAGGAGTAGCTGACTTGGTGTTGCCTATTTTTGTTAGTGGAGACTGACAAGAAGCCATTCTTCTAGTATCATCCCACCACTATTTTGCCATTGTTTTAAAATGCAGAGGAAGGCTGCGACGGACATAACTATGGTGAGGAGTAGCTGACTTGGTGTTGCCTATTTTTGTTAGTGGAGACTGACAAGAAGCCATTCTTCTAAGTATCATCCCACCACCATTTTTCCATTGTTTTAAAATGCAGGGAAATTTTGCAAGTTAGCATTATAATTAGTAGCTGGAGGGTACGGTTTTTTTTTTTGTGTGTGGTCGATGTGGATGGTGGGGGTCAGACCCTCTGTCAGTTCGCTGGTTAGTTTATATTATCCCCAGAGAGGAGAAGTGGGCATGTGTTTGGCAGGTGAAAAGGGGGGATTCTGTTTCAGAGAATTAACGATGATCCCCATGGTCATCCCGTTCCTTTAATAATCCTTTACTTCATCAGCTGGAAATCCACCATGGTTCTCTATACTCCTCTTTGCGTGGGAACAGGTAACTGCCTTGTTCCAAGAAGTATGCCGCAGAGCTTTTCAATTAACCACTACGTTGAAAATTATTTGCCGATGTTCAGCGTTTCACCATAATTGTGAGAACCTTTGTTTGTGTCTCCTGAAACCCAAGAAGGCAGCGACGGACATAATTATGCTCAGGAGTAGCTGACTTGATGTTGCCTATTTTTGTTAGTGGAGACTGACAAGAAGCCATTCTTCTAAGTATCATCCCACCACCATTTTTCCATCGTTTTAAAATGCAGGGAAATTTTGCAAGTTAGCATTATAATTAGTAGCTGGAGGGTACGGTTTTTTTTTTGTGTGTGTGGTGGATGTGGATGGGGGGGGTCAGGCCCTCTGTCAGTTCGCTGGTTAGTTTTTATTATCCCCAGAGAGGAGAATTGGGCATGTGTTTGGGAGGTGAAAAGGGCGGATTCTGTTTCAGAGAATTAACTATGATCCCCATGGTCATCCCTTTCCTTTAATAATCCTTTACTTCATCAGCTGGAATCCACCATCGTTCTCTATACTCCTCTTTGCGTGGGAACAGGTAACTGCCTTGTTCCAAGAAGTATGCCGCAGAGCTTTTCAATTAACCACTACGTTGAAAATTATTTGCAGGTGTTCAGCGTTTCACCATAATTGTGAGAACCTTTGTTTGTGCCTCCTGAAACCCAAGAAGGCTGCGATGGACATAACTATGCTGAGGCGTAGCTGACTTGGTTTTGCCTATTTTTGTTAGTGGAGACTGACAAGGATCCATTCTTGTAAGTATCATCTCACCATCATTTTTCCATTGTTTAAGAATGCAGGAAAATTTTGCAAGTTAGCATTATAATTAGTAGCTGGAGGCTACGGTGTTTGTTTTTTTTTTTTTTTTCCTGTGGGGTCAGTGTGGATGTGTTGGTCAGGCCCTCTGTCAGTTCCCCGGTTGGTTTTTATTATCCCCAGAGAGGAGAAGTGGGTATTAGTATGGCAGGTGAAAACTGCGGATCTGTTTCAGAGAATTAAACAGGATCCGCATGGTAATCCCGTTGCTTTAAGAATCCTTTGCTTCATGAGCTGGGAATCCACCATGGTTCTATATACTTGTCTTTGCGTGGGCACAGGAAACTGGCTAGTTCCAAGAAGTATGCCTCAGAGCTTTTCAATTAACCAGTATGTTGACAAACCTTTGCAGGTTTTCAGCGTTTCACCATAATTGTGATAACGTGTGTATGTGCCTACTGAAACCAAATATGGCTGCTACGGACATAACTATGCTGAGGCGTAGCTGACTTGGTGTTGCCTATTTTTGTCAGTGGAGACTGACAAGAAGCCATTCTTCTAAGTATCATCCCACCATCATTTCTCCATTGTTTAAAAACGCAGGGAAATTTTGCAAAATGGCGTTATAATTAGTAGCTGGAGGGTACTTTTTTGTTTTGTGGGGTCGGTCAGGATGGGTGTTCAGCCCCTCTGTCAGATCGCTGGTTTGTTTTTATTATCCCCAGAGAAGAGTAGTGGGCATGTGTTTGGCAGGTGAAAAGTGCGGATTCTGTTTCAGAGAATTAAACAGGATCTGCATGGTCATCTCATTCCTTTAAGAATCCTTTGCTTCATCAGCTGGGATTCCACCATGTTTCTATATACTCCTCTATGCGTGGGCACAGGTACCTAGCTTGTTCCAAGAATTATGCTGGAGAGTTTTCAAATTAACCAGTACGTTGAAAATTATTTGCAGGTTTTCAGCGTTTCACCATAATTTTGATAACGTTTGTATGTCCCTCCTGAAACCCAAGAAGGCAGCGACGGACATAACTATGCTGAGGAGTAGCTGACTTGGTGTTGCCTATTTTTGTTAGTGGAGACAGACAAGAAGCCATTCTTCTAAGTATGATCCCACCACCATTTTTCCATTGTTTTAAAATGCAGGGAAATTTTGCAAGTTAGCATTATAATTAGTAGCTGGAGGGTACGGTTTTTTTTTTTTGTGTGTGTGGTCGATGTGGATGGGGAGGTCAGGCCCTCTGTCAGTTCGCTGGTTAGTTTTTATTATCCCCAGAGAGGAGAAGTGGGCATGTGTTTGGCAGGTGAAAAGGGCGGATTCTGTTTCAGAGAATTAACGATGATCCCCATGGTCATCCCGTTCCTTTAATAATCCTTTACTTCATCAGCTGGAAATCCACCATGGTTCTATATACTCCTCTTAGCGTGGGAACAGATAACTGCCTTGTTCCAAGAAGTATGCCGCAGAGCTTTTCAATTAACCACTACGTTGAAAATTATTTTCAGGTGTTCAGCGTTTCACCATAATTGTGAGAACCTTTGTTTGTGCCTCCTAAAGCCCAAGAAGGCTGCGACGGACATAACTATGCTGAGGAGTAGCTGACTTGGTGTTGCCTATTTTTGTTAGTGGAGACTGACAAGAAGCCATTCTTCTAAGTATCATCCCACCACCATTTTTCCATTGTTTTAAAATGCAGGGAAATTTTGCAAGTTAGCATTATAATTAGTAGCTGGAGGGTACGGTTTTTTTTTTTTTTTTGTGTGTGGTCGATGTGGATGCTGGGGGTCAGGCCCTCTGTTAGTTCGCTGGTTAGTTTTTATTATGCCCAGAGAGGAGAAGTGGGCATGTGTTTGGCAGGTGAAAAGTGCGGATTCTGTTTCAGAGAATTAAACAGGATCCGCATGGTCATCTCATTCCTTTAAGAATCCTTTGCTTCATCAGCTGGGATTCCACCATGTTTCTATATACTCCTCTATGCGTGGGCAGAGGTACCTGGCTTGTTCCAAGAAGTATGCTGGAGAGTTTTCAAATTAACCAGTCCGTTGAAAATTATTTGCAGGTTTTCAGCGTTTCACCATAATTTTGATAACGTTTGTATGTCCCTCCTGAAACCCAAGAAGGCTGCGACGGACATAACTATGCTGAGGCGTAGCTGACTTGGTGTTGCCTATTTTTGTTAGTGGAGACAGACAAGAAGCCATTCTTCTAAGTATGATCCCACAACCATTTATCCATTGTTTTAAACTGCAGGGAAATTTTGCAAGGTAGCATTATAATTAGTAGCTGGAGGGTACGGTGTTTTGTTTTTTTTTCTTCCTGTGGGGTCGGTGTGGATGTGTTGGTCAGGCCCTCTGTCAGTTTCCCGATTGGTTTTTATTATCCCCAGAGAGGAGAAGTCGGTATTAGTATGGCAGGTGAAAACTGCGGGTCTGTTTCAGAGAATTAAACAGGATCCGCATGGTAATCCCGTTCCTTTAAGAATCCTTTGCTTCATGAGCTGGGAATCCACCATGGTTCTATATACTCCTCTTTCCGTGGGAACAGGTAACTGGCTTGTTCCAAGAAGTATGCCTCAGAGCTTTTCAATTAACCAGTATGTTGGCAATCCTTTGCAGGTTTTCAGCGTTTCACCATAATTGTGATAACGTGTGTATGTGCCTACTGAAACCAAATATGGCTGCTACGGACATAACTATGCTGAGGCGTAGCTGACTTGGTGTTGCCTATTTTTGTTAGTGGAGCCTGACAAGAAGCCATTCTTCTAAGTATCATCCCACCACCATTTTTCCATTGTTTTAAAATGCAGGGAAATTTTGAAAGTTAGCATTATAATTAGTAGCTGGAGGGTACGTTTTTTTTTTTGTGTGTGGTCGATGTGGATGGGGGGGTCAGGCCCTCTGTCAGTTCGCTGGTTAGTTTTTATTATCCCCAGAGAGGAGAAGTGGGCATGTGTTTGGCAGGTGAAAAGGGCGGATTCTGTTTCAGAGAATTAACGATGATCCCCATGGTCATCCCGTTCCTTTAATAATCCTTTACTTCATCAGCTGGAAATCCACCATGGTTCTGTATACTCCTCTTTGCGTGGGAACAGGTAACTGCCTTCTTCCAAGAAGTATGCCGCAGAGCTTTTCAATTAACCACTACGTTGAAAATTATTTGCAGGTGTTCAGCGTTTCACCATAATTGTGATAACGTGTGTTTGTGCCTCCTGAAACCCTAGAAGGCTGCGACGGACATAACTATGCTGAGGATTAGCTGACTTGGTGTTGCCTATTTTTGTTAGTGGGGACTGACAAGAAGTCATTCTTCTAAGTATCATCCCACCACCATTTTTCCATTGTTTTAAAATGCAGGGAAATTTTGCAAGTTAGCATTATAATTAGTAGCTGGAGGCTACGGTGTTTTTTTTTTTTTTTTTTTTTTTTTTCCTGTGGGGTCGGTGTGGATGTGTTGGTCAGGCCATCTGTCAGTTCCCCGGTTGGTTTTTATTATCCCCAGAGAGGAGAAGTGGGTATTAGTATGGCAGGTGAAAACTGCGGATCTGTTTCAGAGAATTAAACAGGATCCGCAAGGTAATCCCGTTCCTTTAAGAATCCTTTGCTTCATGAGCTGGGAATCCACCATGGTTCTATATACTTGTCTATGCATGGGCACAGGAAACTGGCTAGTTCCAAGAAGTATGCGTCAGAGCTTTTCAATTAACCAGTATGTTCACAATCCTTTGCAGGTTTTCAGCGTTTCACCATAATTGTGATAACGTGTGTATGTGCCTACTGAAACCAAATATGGCTGCTACGGACATAACTATGCTGAGGCGTAGCTGACTTGGTGTTGCCTATTTTTGTCAGTGGAGACTGACAAGAAGCCATTCTTCTAAGTATCATCCCACCATCATTTCTCCATTGTTTAAAAATGCAGGGAAATTTTGCAAAGTGGCATTATAATTAGTAGCTGGAGGGTACTTTTTTGTTTTGTGGGGTCGGTCAGGATGGGTGTTCAGGCCCTCTGTCAGATCGCTGGTTTGTTTTTATTATCCCCAGAGAAGAATAGTGGGCATGTGTTTGGCAGGTGAAAATGCGGATTCTGTTTCAGAGAATTAAACAGGATCTGCATGGTCATCTCATTCCTTTAAGAATCCTTTGCTTCATCAGCTGGGATTCCACCATGTTTCTATATACTCCTCTATGCGTGGGCACAGGTACCTGGCTTGTTCCAAGAATTATGCTGGTGAGTTTTCAAATTAACCAGTACGTTGAAAATTATTTGCAGGTTTTCAGCGTTTCATCATAATTTTGATAACGTTTGTATATCCCTCCTGAAACCCAAGCAGGCTGCGACGGACATAAATATGCTGAGGAGTAGCTGACTTGGTGTTGCCTATTTTTGTTAGTGGAGACAGACAAGAAGCCATTCTTCTAAGTATGATCCCACCACCATTTTTCCATTGTTTTAAAATGCAGGGAAATTTTGCAAGTTAGCATTATAATTAGTAGCTGGAGGGTACGGTTTTTTTTGTTGTGTGTGTGGTCGATGTCGATGGGGGGGGGTCAGGCCCTCTGTCAGTTCGCTGGTTAGTTTTTATTATCCCCAGAGAGGAGAAGTGGGCATGTGTTTGGCAGGTGAAAAGGGCGGATTCTGTTTCAGAGAATTAACGATGATCCCCATGGTCATCCCGTTCCTTTAATAATCCTTTACTTCATCAGCTGGAAATCCACCATGGTTCTATATACTCCTCTTTGCGTGGGAAGAGGTAACTGGCTTGTTCCAAGAAGTATGCCGCAGAGCTTTTCAATTAACCACTACGTTGAAAATTATTTGCAGGTGTTCAGCGTTTCACCATAATTGTGATAACGTTTGTTTGTGCCTCCTGAAACCCTAGAAGGCTGCGACGGACATAACTATGCTGAGGATTAGCTGACTTGGTGTTGCCTATTTTTGTTAGTGGAGACTGACAAGAAGCCATTCTTCTAAGTATCATCCCACCACCATTTTTCCATTGTTTTAAAATGCAGGGAAATTTTGCAAGTTAGCATTATAATTAGTAGCTGGAGGGTACGGTTTTTTTTTTTGTGTGTGGTCGATGTGGATGATGGGGGTCAGGCCCTCTGTCAGTTCGCTGGTTAGTTTTTATTATCCCCAGAGAAGAGAAGTGGGCATGTGTTTGGCAGATGAAAAGGGCGTATTGTGTTTCAGAGAATTAACGATCATCCCCATGGTCATCCCGTTCCTTTAATAATCGTTTACTTCATCAGCTGGATATCCACCATGGTTCTATATACTCCCCTTTGCGTGGGAACAGGTAACTGCCTTGTTCCAAGAAGTATGCCGCAGAGCTTTTCAATTAACCAGTACGTTGAAAATTATTTGCAGGTGTTCACCGTTTCACCATAATTGTCAGAACCTTTGTTTGTGCCTCCTGAAACCCAAGAAGGCTGCGACGGACATAACTATGCTGAGGAGTAGCTGACTTGGTTTTGCCTATTTTTGTTAGTGGAGACTGACAAGAAGCCATTCTTCTAAGTATCATCCCACCACCATTTTTCCATTGTTTTAAAATGCAGGGAAATTTTCGAAGTTAGCATTATAATTAGTAGCTGGAGGGTACCGTTTTCATTTTTGTGTGTGGTCGATGTGGATGGTGGGGGTCAGGCCCTCTGTCAGTTCGCTGGTTAGTTTTTATTATCCCAAGAGAGGAGAAGTGGGCATGTGTTTGGCAGGTGAAAAGGGCGGATTCTGTTTCATAGAATTAACGATGATCCCCATGGTCATCCCGTTCCTTTAATAATCCTTTACTTCATCAGCTGGAAATCCACCATGGTTCTATATACTCCTGTTTGCGTGGGAATGGGTAACTGGCTTGTTCCAAGAAGTATGCCGCAGAGCTTTTCAATTAACCACTACGTTGAAAATTATTTGCAGGTGTTCAGCGTTTCACCATAATTGTGAGAACCTTTGTTTGTGCCTCCTGAAACCCAAGAAGGCTGCGACGGACATAACTATGGTGAGGCGTACCTGACTTGGTTTTGCCTATTTTTGTTAGTGGAGACTGACAAGAATCCATTCTTCTAAGTATCATCTCACCATTATTTTTCCATTGTTTAAAAATGCAGGAAAATTTTGCAAGTTAGCATTATAATTAGTAGCTGGAGGCTACGGTGTTGTTTTTTTTTTTTTTTTTTCATGTGGGGTCGGTGTGGATGTGTTGGTCAGGCCCTCTGACAGTTCCCTGGTTGGTTTTTATTATCCCCAGAGAGGAGAAGTCGGTATTAGTATGGCAGGTGAAAACTGCGTATCTGTTTCAGAGAATTAAACAGGATCCGCATGGTAATCCCGTTCCTTTAAGAATCCTTTGCTTCATGAGCTGGGAATCCACCATGGTTCTATATACTCCTCTTTGCGTGGGAACAGGTAACTGGCTTGTTCCAAGAAGTATGCCGCAGAGCTTTTCAATTAACCCCTACGTTGAAAATTATTTGCAGGTGTCCAGCGTTTCACCATAATTGTGAGAACCTTTGTTTGTGCCTCCTGAAACCCAAGAAGGCTGCGACGGACATAACTATGCTGAGGAGTAGCTGACTTGGTGTTGCCTATTTTTGTTAGTGGAGACTGACAAGAAGCCATTCTTCTAAGTATCATCCCACCACCATTTTTCCATTGTTTTAAAATGCAGGGAAATTTTGCAAGTTAGCATTATAATTAGTAGCTGGAGGCTACGGTGTTTTTTTTTGTTTTTTCTTTCCTGTGGGGTCGGTGTGGATGTGTTGGTCAGGCCCTCTGTCAGTTCGCTGGTTTGTTTTTATTATCCCCAGAGAGGAGAAGTGGGTATTAGTATGGCAGGTGAAAACTGGGGATCTGTTTCAGAGAATTAAACAGGATCCGCATGGTAATCCCGTTCCTTTAAGAATCCTTTGCTTCATGAGCTGGGAATCCACCATGGTTCTATATACTCCTCTTTGCGTGGGTACAGGTAACTGGCTTGTTCCAAGAAGTATGCCTCAGAGCTTTTCAATTAACCAGTATGTTGACAATCCTTTGCAGGTTTTCAGCGTTTCACCATAATTGTGATAACGTGTGTATGTGCCTACTGAAACCAAATACGGCTGCTACGGACATAACTATGCTGAGGCGTTGCTGACTTGGTGTTGCCTATTTTTGTCAGTGGAGACTGACAAGAAGCCATTCTTCTAAGTATCATCCCACCATCATTTCTCCATTGTTTAAAAATGCAGGGAAATTTTGCAAATTGGCATTATAATTAGTAGCTGGAGGGTACTTTTTTGTTTTGTGGGGTCGGTCAGGATGGGTGTTCAGGCCCTCTGTCAGATCGCTGGTTTGTTTTTATTATCCCCAGAGAAGAGTAGTGGGCATGTGTTTGGCAGGTGAAAAGTGCGGATTATGTTTCAGAGAATTAAACAGGATCCGCATGGTCATCTCATTCCTTTAAGAATCCTTTGCTTCATCAGCTGGGATTCCACCATGTTTCTATATACTCCTCTATGCGTGGGCACAGGTACCTGGCTTGTTCCAAGAATTATGCTGGAGAGTTTTCAAATTAACCAGTACGTTGAAAATTATTTGCAGGTGTTCAGTGTTTCACCATAATTTTGATAACGTTTGTATGTCCCTCCTGAAACCCAAGAAGGCTGCGACGGACATAACTATGCTGAGGATTAGCTGACTTGGTGTTGCCTATTTTTGTTCGTGGAGACAGACAAGAAGCCATTCTTCTAAGTATGATCCCACCACCATTTTTACATTGTTTTAAAATGAAGGGAAGGTTTGCAAGTTAGCATTATAATTAGTAGCTGGAGGCTACGGTTTTTTTTTTTTGTGTGTGGTCGATGTGGATGGGGGGGGTCAGGGCCTCTGTGAGTTCGCTGGTTAGTTTTTATTATCCCCAGAGAGGAGAAGTGGGCATGTGTTTGGCAGGTGAAAAGGGCGGATTCTGTTTCAGAGAATTAACGATGATCCCCATGGTCATCCCGTTCCTTTAATAATCCTTTACTTCATCAGCTGGAAATCCACCATGGTTCTTTATACTCCTCTTTGCGTGGGAACAGGTAACTGCCTTCTTCCAAGAAGTATGCCGCAGAGCTTTTCAATTAACCACTACGTTGAAAATTATTTGCAGGTGTTCAGCGATTCACCATAATTGTGATAACGTTTGTTTGTGCCTCCTGAAACCCAAGAAGGCTGCGACGGACATAACTATGCTGAGGCGTAGCTGACTTGGTTTTGCCTATTTTTGTTAGTGGAGTCAGACTAGAATCCATTCTTGTAAGTATCATCTCACCATCATTTTTCCATTGTTTAAAAAGGCAGGGAAATTTTGCAAGTTAGCATTATAATTAGTAGCTGGAGGCTACGGTGTTTTTTTTTTTTTTTCCTGTGGGGTCGGTGTGGATGTGTTGGTCAGGCCCTCTGTCATTTCCCCGGTTGGTTTTTATTATCCCCAGAGAGGAGAAGTGGGTATTAGTATGACAGGTCAAAACTGCGGATCTGTTTCAGAGAATTAAACAGGATCCGCATGGTAATCCCGTTCTTTTAAGAATCCTTTGCTTCATGAGCTGGGAATTCACCATGGTTCTATATACTTGTCTATGCGTGGGCACAGGAAACTGGCTAGTTCCAAGAAGTATGCGGCAGAGCTTTTCAATTAACCAGTATGTTGACAATCCTTTGCAGGTTTTCAGCGTTTCATCATAATTGTGATAACGTGTGTATGTGCCTACTGAAACCAAATATGGCTGCTACGGACATAACTATGCTGAGGCGTAGCTGACTTGGTGTTGCCTATTTTTGTCAGTGGAGACTGACAAGAAGCCATTCTTCTAAGTATCATCCCACCATCATTTCTCCATTGTTTAAAAATGCAGGGAAATTTTGCAAGTTAGCATTATAATTAGTAGCTGGAGGGTACTTTTTTGTTTTGTGGGGTCGGTCAGGATGGGTGTTCAGGCCCTCTGTCAGATCGCTGGTTTGTTTTTATTATCCCCAGAGAAGAGTAGTGGGCATGTGTTTGGCAGGTGAAAAGTGCGGATTCTGTTTCAGAGAATTAAACAGGATCCGCATGGTCATCTCATTCCTTTAAGAATCCTTTGCTTCATCAGCTGGGATTCCACCATGTTTCTATATACTCCTCTATGCGTGGGCACAGGTACCTGGCTTGTTTCAAGAATTATGCTGGAGAGTTTTCAAATTAACCAGTACCTTGAAAATTATTTGCAGGTGTTCAGTGTTTCACCATAATTGTGATAACGTTTGTTTGTGCCTCCTGAAACCCAAGAAGGCTGCGACGGACATAACTATGCTGAGGAGTAGCTGACTTGGTGTTGCCTATTTTTGTTAGTGGAGACTGACAAGAAGCCATTCTTCTAAGTATCATCCCACCACCATTTTTCCATTGTTTTAAAATGCAGGGAAATTTTGCAAGTTAGCATTATAATTAGTAGCTGGAGGGTACGGTTTTTTTTTTGTGTGTGTGTGGTCGATGTGGATGGGGGTGGGGGTCAGGCCCTCTGTCAGTTCGCTGGTTAGTTTTTATTATCCCCAGAGAGGAGAAGTGGACATGTGTTTGGCAGGTGAAAAGGGCGGATTCTGTTTCAGAGAAATAACGATGATCCCCATGGTCATCCCGTTCCTTTAATAATCCTTTACTTCATCAGCTGGAAATCCACCATGGTTCTATATACTCCTCTTTGCGTGGGAACAGGTAACTGGCTTGTTCCAAGAAGTATGCCGCAGAGCTTTTCAATTAACCAGTACGTTGAAAATTATTTGCAGGTGTTCAGCCTTTCACCATAATTGTGATAACGTTTTTCGTGCTTCCTGAAACCCAAGAAGGCTGCGACGGACATAACTATGCTGAGGCGTAGCTGACTTAGTTTTGCCTATTTTTGTTAGTGGAGTCAGACTAGAATCCATTCTTGTAAGTATCATCTCACCATCATTTTTCCATTATTTAAAAATGCAGGAAAATTTTGCAAGTTAGCATTATAATTAGTAGGTGGAGGGTACGGTGTGGTTTTTTTTTTTTTTCCTGTCGTGTTGGTGTGGATGCGTTGGTCAGGCCCTCTGTCAGTTCGCTGGTTTGTTTTTATTATCCCCAGAGAGGAGAAGTGGGTATTAGTATGGCAGGTGAAAACTGCGGATCTGTTTCAGAGAATTAAACAGGATCCGCATGGTAATCCCGTTCCTTTAAGAATCCTTTGCTTCATGAGCTGGGAATCCACCATGGTTCTATATACTCCTCTTTGCGTGGGAACAGGTAACTGGCTTGTTCCAAGAAGTATGCCTCAGAGCTTTTCAATTAACCAGTATGTTGACAATCCTTTGCAGGTTTTCAGCGTTTCACCATAATTGTGATAACGTGTGTATGTGCCTACTGAAACCAAATATGGCTGCTACGGACATAACTATGCTGAGGCGTAGCTGATTGGTGTTGCCTATTTTTGTCAGTGGAGACTGACAAGAAGCCATTCTTCTAAGTATCATCCCACCATGATTTCTCCATTGTTTAAAAATGCAGGGAAATTTTGCAAATTGGCATTATAATTAGTAGCTGGAGGGTACTTTTTTGTTTTGTGGGGTCGGTCAGGATGGCTGTTCGGGCCCTCTGTCAGATCGCTGGTTTGTTTTTATTATCCCCAGAGAAGAGTAGTGGGCATGTGTTTGGCAGGTGAAAAGTGCGGATTCTGTTTCAGAGAATTAAACAGGATCTGCATGGTCATCTCATTCCTTTAAGAATCCTTTGCTTCATCAGCTGGGATTCCACCATGTTTCTATATACTCCTCTATGCGTGGGCACAGGTACCTGGCTTGTTTCAAGAATTATGCTGGAGAGTTTTCAAATTAACCAGTACGTTGAAAATTATTTGCAGGTGTTCAGCGTTTCACCATAATTGTGATAAAGTTTGTTTGTGCCTCCTGAAACCCAAGAAGGCTGCGACGGACATAAGTATGCTGAGGAGTAGCTGACTTGGTGTTGCCTATTTTTGTTAGTGGAGACTGACAAGAAGCCATACTTCTAAGTATCATCCCACCACCATTTTTCCATTGTTTTAAAATGCAGGGAAATTTTGCAAGTTAGCATTATAATTAGTAGCTGGAGGGTACGTTTTTTTTTTTTTTGTGTGTGTGGTCGATGTGGATGGGGGTGGGGGTCAGGCCCTCTGTCAGTTCGCTGGTTAGTTTTTATTATCCCCAGAGAGGAGAAGTGGACATGTGTTTGGCAGGTGAAAAGGGCGGATTCTGTTTCAGAGAATTAACGATGATCCCCATGGTCATCCCGTTCCTTTAATAATCCTTTACTTCATCAGCTGGAAATCCACCATGGTTCTATATACTCCTCTTTGCGTGGGAACAGGTAACCGCCTTGTTCCAAGAAGTATGCCGCAGAGCTTTTCAATTAACCAGTACGTTGAAAATTATTTGCAGGTGTTCAGCGTTTCACCATAATTGTGATAACGTGTGTTTGTGCCTCCTGAAACCCAAGAAGGCTGCGACGGACATAACTATGCTGAGGAGTAGCTGACTTGGTGTTGCCTATTTTTGTTAGTGGAGACTGACAAGAAGCCATTCTTCTAAGTATCATCCCACCATCCTTTCTCCATTGTTTAAAAATGCAGGGAAATTTTGCAAATTGGCATTATAATTAGTAGCTGGAGGGTACTTTTTTGTTTTGTGGAGTCGGTCAGGATGGGTGTTCGGGCCCTCTGTCAGATCGCTGGTTTGTTTTTATTATCCCCAGAGAAGAGTAGTGGGCATGTGTTTGGCAGGTGAAAAGTGCGGATTCTGTTTCAGAGAATTAAACAGGATCCGCATGGTCATCTCATTCCTTTAAGAATCCTTTGCTTCATCAGCTGGGATTCCACCATGTTTCTATATACTCCTCTATGCGTGGGCACAGGTACCTGGCTTGTTCCAAGAATTATGCTGGAGAGTTTTCAAATTAACCAGTACCTTGAAAATTATTTGCAGGTGTTCAGCGTTTCACCATAATTTTGATAACGTTTGTATGTCCCTCCTGAAACCCAAGAAGGCTGCGACGGACATAACTATGCTGAGGAGTAGCTGACTTGGTGTTGCCTATTTTTGTTAGTGGAGACAGACAAGAAGCCATTCTTCTAAGTATGATCCCACCACCATTTTTCCATTGTTTTAAAATGCAGGGAACTTTTGCAAGTTAGCATTATAATTAGTAGCTGGAGGGTACGGTTTTTTTTGTGTGTGTGGTCGATGTGGATGGGGGGGTCAGGCCCTCTGTCAGTTCGCTGGTTAGTTTTTATTATCCCCAGAGAGGAGAAGTGGGCATGTGTTTGGCAGGTGAAAAGGGCGGATTCTGTTTCAGAGAATTAACGATGATCCCCATGGTCGTCCCGTTCCTTTAATAATCCTTTACTTCATCAGCTGGAAATACACCATGGTTCTATATACTCCTCTTTGCGTGGGAACAGTAACTGGCTTGTTCCAAGAAGTATGCCGCAGAGCTTTTCAATTAACAACTACGTTGAAAATTATTTGCAGGTGTTCAGCGTTTCACCATAATTGTGATAACGTTTGTTTGTGCCTCCTGAAACCCAAGAAGGCTGCGATGGACATAGCTATGCTGAGGAGTAGCTGACTTGGTGTTGCCTATTTTTGTTAGTGGAGACTGACAAGAAGCCATTCTTCTAAGTATCATCCCACCACCATTTTTCCATTGTTTTAAAATGCAGGGAAATTTTGCAAATTGGCATTATATTTAGTAGCAGGAGGGTACTTTTTTGTTTTGTGGGGTCGGTCAGGATGGGTGTTCAGGCCCTCTGTCAGATCGCTGGTTTGTTTTTATTATCCCCAGAGAAGAGTAGTGGGCATGTGTTTGGCAGGTGAAAAGTGCGGATTCTGTTTCAGAGAATTAAACAGGATCCCCATGGTCATCTCATTCCTTTAAGAATCCTTTGCTTCATCAGCTGAGATTCCACCATGTTTCTATATAATCCTCTATGCGTGGGCACAGGTACCTGGCTTGTTCCAAGAAGTATGCTGGAGAGTTTTCAAATTAACCAGTAGTTGAAAATTATTTGCAGGTTTTCAGCGTTTCACCATAATTTTGATAACGTTTGTATGTCCATCCTGAAACCCAAGAAGGCTGCGACGGACATAACTATGCTGAGGAGTAGCTGACGTGGTGTTGCCTATTTTTGTTTCTGGAGACTGACAAGAAGCCATTCTTCTAAGTATGATCCCACCACCATTTTTCCATTGTTTTAAAATGCAGGGAAATTTTCCAAGTTAGCATTATAATTAGTAGCTGGAGGGTACGGTTTTTTTTTTTGTGTGTGTGGTCGATGTGGATGGCGGGGGGGTCAGGCCCTCTGTCAGTTCGCTGGTTAGTTTTTATTATCCCCAGAGAGGAGAAGTGGGCATGTGTTTGGCAGGTGAAAAGGGCGGATTCTGTTTCAGAGAATTAACGATGATCCCAATGGTCATCCCGTTCCTTTAATAATCCTTTACTTCATCAGCTGGAAATCCACCATGGTTCTATATACTCTTCTTTGCGTGGGAACAGGTAACTGGCTTGTTCCAAGAAGTATGCCACAGAGTTTTTCAATTAACCACTACGTTGAAAATTATTTGCAGGTGTTCAGCGTTTCACCATAAGTGTGATGACGTTTGTTTTTGCCTCCTGAAACCCAAGAAGGCTGCGACGGTCATAACTATGCTGAGGAGTAGCTGACTTGGTGTTGCCTATTTTTGTTAGTGGAGACTGACAAGAAGCCATTCTTCTAAGTATCATCCCACCACCATTTTTCCATTGTTTTTAAATGCAGGGAAATTTTGCAAGTTAGCATTATAATTAGTAGCTGGAGGGTACGGTTTTTTTTTTTGTGTGTGTGGTCGATGTGGATGGGGGGGCGGTCAGGCCCTCTGTCAGTTCGCTGGTTAGTTTTTATTATCCCCAGAGAGGAGAAGTGGGCATGTGTTTGGCAGGTGAAAAGGGCGGATTCTGTTTCAGAGAATTAACGATGATCCCCATGGTCATCCCTTTCCTTTAGTAATCCTTTACTTCATCAGCTGGAAATCCACCATGGTTCTCAATACTCCTCTTTCCGTGGGAACAGGTAACTGCCTTGTTCCAAGAAGTATGCCGCAGAGCTTTTCAATTAACCACTACGTTGAAAATTATTTGCAGGTGTTCAGCGTTTCACCATAATTGTGAGAACCTTTGTTTGTGCCTCCTGAAACCCTAGAAGGCTGCGACGGACATAACTATGCTGAGGAGTAGCTGACTTGGTGTTGCCTATTTTTGTTAGTGGAGACTGACAAGAAGCTATTCTTCTAAGTATCATCCCACCACCATTTTTCCATTGTTTTAAAATGCAGGGAAATTTTGCAAGTTAGCATTATAATTAGTAGCTGGAGGGTACGGTTTTTTTTTTGTGTGTGGTCGATGTGGATGGTGGGGGTCAGGCCCTCTGTCAGTTCGCTGGATAGTTTTTATTATCCCCAGAGAGGAGAAGTGGGCATGTGTTTGGCAGGTGAAAAGTGCGGATTCTGTTTCAGAGAATTAAAGAGGATCCGCATGGTCATCTCATTCCTTTAAGAATCCTTTGCTTCATCAGCTGGGATTCCACCATGTTTCTATATACTCCTCTATGCGTGGGCACAGGTACCTGGCTTGTTTCAAGAATTATGCTGGAGAGTTTTCAAATTAACCAGTACGTTGAAAATTATTTGCAGGTGTTCAGCGTTTCACCATAATTGTGATAAAGTTTGTTTGTGCCTCCTGAAACCCAAGAAGGCTGCGACGGACATAAGTATGCTGAGGAGTAGCTGACTTGGTGTTGCCTATTTTTGTTAGTGGAGACTGACAAGAAGCCATACTTCTAAGTATCATCCCACCACCATTTTTCCATTGTTTTAAAATGCAGGGAAATTTTGCAAGTTAGCATTATAATTAGTAGCTGGAGGGTACGTTTTTTTTTTTTGTGTGTGTGTGGTCGATGTGGATGGGGGTGGGGGTCAGGCCCTCTGTCAGTTCGCTGGTTAGTTTTTATTATCCCCAGAGAGGAGAAGTGGACATGTGTTTGGCAGGTGAAAAGGGCGGATTCTGTTTCAGAGAATTAACGATGATCCCCATGGTCATCCCGTTCCTTTAATAATCCTTTACTTCATCAGCTGGAAATCCACCATGGTTCTATATACTCCTCTTTGCGTGGGAACAGGTAACCGCCTTGTTCCAAGAAGTATGCCGCAGAGCTTTTCAATTAACCAGTACGTTGAAAATTATTTGCAGGTGTTCAGCGTTTCACCATAATTGTGATAACGTGTGTTTGTGCCTCCTGAAACCCAAGAAGGCTGCGACGGACATAACTATGCTGAGGAGTAGCTGACTTGGTGTTGCCTATTTTTGTTAGTGGAGACTGACAAGAAGCCATTCTTCTAAGTATCATCCCACCATCCTTTCTCCATTGTTTAAAAATGCAGGGAAATTTTGCAAATTGGCATTATAATTAGTAGCTGGAGGGTACTTTTTTGTTTTGTGGAGTCGGTCAGGATGGGTGTTCGGGCCCTCTGTCAGATCGCTGGTTTGTTTTTATTATCCCCAGAGAAGAGTAGTGGGCATGTGTTTGGCAGGTGAAAAGTGCGGATTCTGTTTCAGAGAATTAAACAGGATCCGCATGGTCATCTCATTCCTTTAAGAATCCTTTGCTTCATCCGCTGGGATTCCACCATGTTTCTATATACTCCTCTATGCGTGGGCACAGGTACCTGGCTTGTTCCAAGAATTATGCTGGAGAGTTTTCAAATTAACCAGTACCTTGAAAATTATTTGCAGGTGTTCAGCGTTTCACCATAATTTTGATAACGTTTGTATGTCCCTCCTGAAACCCAAGAAGGCTGCGACGGACATAACTATGCTGAGGAGTAGCTGACTTGGTGTTGCCTATTTTTGTTAGTGGAGACAGACAAGAAGCCATTCTTCTAAGTATGATCCCACCACCATTTTTCCATTGTTTTAAAATGCAGGGAACTTTTGCAAGTTAGCATTATAATTAGTAGCTGGAGGGTACGGTTTTTTTTGTGTGTGTGGTCGATGTGGATGGGGGGGTCAGGCCCTCTGTCAGTTCGCTGGTTAGTTTTTATTATCCCCAGAGAGGAGAAGTGGGCATGTGTTTGGCAGGTGAAAAGGGCGGATTCTGTTTCAGAGAATTAACGATGATCCCCATGGTCGTCCCGTTCCTTTAATAATCCTTTACTTCATCAGCTGGAAATACACCATGGTTCTATATACTCCTCTTTGCGTGGGAACAGGTAACTGGCTTGTTCCAAGAAGTATGCCGCAGAGCTTTTCAATTAACAACTACGTTGAAAATTATTTGCAGGTGTTCAGCGTTTCACCATAATTGTGATAACGTTTGTTTGTGCCTCCTGAAACCCAAGAAGGCTGCGATGGACATAGCTATGCTGAGGAGTAGCTGACTTGGTGTTGCCTATTTTTGTTAGTGGAGACTGACAAGAAGCCATTCTTCTAAGTATCATCCCACCACCATTTTTCCATTGTTTTAAAATGCAGGGAAATTTTGCAAATTGGCATTATATTTAGTAGCAGGAGGGTACTTTTTTGTTTTGTGGGGTCGGTCAGGATGGGTGTTCAGGCCCTCTGTCAGATCGCTGGTTTGTTTTTATTATCCCCAGAGAAGAGTAGTGGGCATGTGTTTGGCAGGTGAAAAGTGCGGATTCTGTTTCAGAGAATTAAACAGGATCCCCATGGTCATCTCATTCCTTTAAGAATCCTTTGCTTCATCAGCTGAGATTCCACCATGTTTCTATATAATCCTCTATGCGTGGGCACAGGTACCTGGCTTGTTCCAAGAAGTATGCTGGAGAGTTTTCAAATTAACCAGTAGTTGAAAATTATTTGCAGGTTTTCAGCGTTTCACCATAATTTTGATAACGTTTGTATGTCCATCCTGAAACCCAAGAAGGCTGCGACGGACATAACTATGCTGAGGAGTAGCTGACGTGGTGTTGCCTATTTTTGTTTCTGGAGACTGACAAGAAGCCATTCTTATAAGTATCATCCCACCACCATTTTTCCATTGTTTTAAAATGCAGGGAAATTTTCCAAGTTAGCATTATAATTAGTAGCTGGAGGGTACGGTTTTTTTTTTTTTGTGTGTGGTCGATGTGGATGGCGGGGGGGTCAGGCCCTCTGTCAGTTCGCTGGTTAGTTTTTATTATCCCCAGAGAGGAGAAGTGGGCATGTGTTTGGCAGGTGAAAAGGGCGGATTCTGTTTCAGAGAATTAACGATGATCCCCATGGTCATCCCGTTCCTTTAATAATCCTTGACTTCATCAGCTGGAAATCCACCATGGTTCTATATACTCTTCTTTGCGTGGGAACAGGTAACTGGCTTGTTCCAAGAAGTATGCCACAGAGTTTTTCAATTAACCACTACGTTGAAAATTATTTGCAGGTGTTCAGCGTTTCACCATAAGTGTGATGACGTTTGTTTTTGCCTCCTGAAACCCAAGAAGGCTGCGACGGTCATAACTATGCTGAGGAGTAGCTGACTTGGTGTTGCCTATTTTTGTTAGTGGAGACTGACAAGAAGCCATTCTTCTAAGTATCATCCCACCACCATTTTTCCATTGTTTTTAAATGCAGGGAAATTTTGCAAGTTAGCATTATAATTAGTAGCTGGAGGGTACGGTTTTTTTTTTTGTGTGTGTGGTCGATGTGGATGGGGGGGCGGTCAGGCCCTCTGTCAGTTCGCTGGTTAGTTTTTATTATCCCCAGAGAGGAGAAGTGGGCATGTGTTTGGCAGGTGAAAAGGGCGGATTCTGTTTCAGAGAATTAACGATGATCCCCATGGTCATCCCTTTCCTTTAGTAATCCTTTACTTCATCAGCTGGAAATCCACCATGGTTCTCAATACTCCTCTTTCCGTGGGAACAGGTAACTGCCTTGTTCCAAGAAGTATGCCGCAGAGCTTTTCAATTAACCACTACGTTGAAAATTATTTGCAGGTGTTCAGCGTTTCACCATAATTGTGAGAACCTTTGTTTGTGCCTCCTGAAACCCTAGAAGGCTGCGACGGACATAACTATGCTGAGGAGTAGCTGACTTGGTGTTGCCTATTTTTGTTAGTGGAGACTGACAAGAAGCTATTCTTCTAAGTATCATCCCACCACCATTTTTCCATTGTTTTAAAATGCAGGGAAATTTTGCAAGTTAGCATTATAATTAGTAGCAGGAGGGTACGGTTTTTTTTTTGTGTGTGGTCGATGTGGATGGTGGGGGTCAGGCCCTCTGTCAGTTCGCTGGATAGTTTTTATTATCCCCAGAGAGGAGAAGTGGGCATGTGTTTGGCAGGTGAAAAGGGCGGATTCTGTTTCATAGAATTAACGACGATCCCCATGTTCATCCCGTTCCTTTAATAATCCTTTACTTCATCAGCTGGAAATCCACCATGGTTCTATATACTGCTCTTTGCGTGGGAACAGGTAACTGGCTTGTTCCAAGAAGTATGTCGCACAGCTTTTCAATTAACCACTACGTTGAAAATTATTTGCAGGTGTTAAGCGTTTCACCATAATTGTGAGAAACTTTGTTTGTGTCTCCTGAAACCCAAGAAGGCTGCGACGGACATAATTATGCTGAGGCGTAGCTGACTTGGTTTTGCCTATTTTTGTTAGTGGAGACTGACAAGAATCCATTCTTGTAAGTATCATCTCACCACATTTTTCCATTGTTTAAAAAGGCAGGAAAATTTTGCAAGTTAGCATTATAATTAGTAGCTGGAGGCTACGGTGTTTTTTGTTTTTTTTTTCCTGTGGGGTCGGTGTGGATGTGTTGATCAGGCCCTCTGTCAGTTCCCCGGTTGGTTTTTATTATCCCCAGAGAGGAGAAGTGGGTATTAGTATGGCAGGTGAAAACTGCGGATCTGTTTCAGAGAATTAAACAGGATCCGCATGGTAATCCCGTTCCTTTAAGAATCCTTTGCTTCATGAGCTGGGAATCCACCATGGTTCTATATACTTGTCTATGCGTGGGCACAGGAAACTGGCTAGTTCCAAGAAGTATGCCTCAGAGCTTTTCAATTAACCAGTATGTTGAAAATCCTTTGCAGGTTTTCAGCGTTTCACCATAATTGTGATAACGTGTGTATGTGCCTACTGAAACCAAATATGGCTGCTACGGACATAACTATGCTGAGGCGTAGCTGACTTGGTGTTGCCTATTTTTGTCAGTGGAGACTGACAAGAAGCCATTCTTCTAAGTATCATCCCACCATCATTTCTCCATTGTTTAAAAATGCAGGGAAATTTTGCAAGTTAGCATTATAATTAGTAGCTGGAGGGTACGGTTTTTTTTTTGTGTGTGTGGTCGATGTGGATGGGGGGGGTAAGGCCCTCTGTCAGTTCGCTCGTTAGTTTTTATTATCCCCAGAGAGGAGAAGTGGGCATGTGTTTGGCAGGTGAAAAGGGCGGATTCTGTTTCAGAGAATTAACGATGATCCCCATGGTCATCCCTTTCCTTTAATAATCCTTTACTTCATCAGCTGGAAATCCACGATGGTTCTATATACTCCTCTTTGCGTGGGAACAGGTAACTGGCTTGTTCCAAGAAGTATGCCGCAGAGCTTTTCAATTAACCACTACGTTGAAATTTATTTGCAGGTGTCCAGCGTTTCACCATAATTGTGAGAACCTTTGTTTGTGCCTCCTGAAACCCTAGAAGGCTGCGACGGACATAACTATGCTGAGGAGTAGCTGACTTGGTGTTGCCTATTTTTGTTAGTGGAGACTGACAAGAAGCCATTCTTCTGGGTATCATCCCACCACCATTTTTCCATTGTTTTAAAATGCAGGGAAATTTTCGAAGTTAGCATTATAATTAGTAGCTGGAGGTACGGTTTTTTTTTGTGTGTGGTCGATGTGGATGGTGGGGGTCAGACCCTCTGTCAGTTCGCTGGTTAGTTTTTATTATCCCCAGAGAGGAGAAGTGGGCATGCGTTTGGCAGGTGAAAAGGGCGGATTCTATTTCAGAGAATTAACGATGATCCCCATGGTCATCCCGTTCCTTTAATAATCCTTTACTTCATCAGCTGGAAATCCACCATGGTTCTATATACTCCTCTTTGCGTGGGAACAGGTAACTGGCTTGTTCCAAGAAGTATGCCGCAGAGCTTTTCTATTAACCAGTACGTTGAAAATTATTTGCAGGTGTTCAGCGTTTCACCATAATTGTGAGAACCTTTGTTTGTGCCTCCTGAAACCCTAGAAGGCTGCGACTGACATAACTATGCTGAGGCGTAGCTGACTTGGTTTTGCCTATTTTTGTTAGTGGAGTCTGACAAGAATCCATTCTTGTAAGTATCATCTCACCATCATTTTTCCATTGTTTAAAAAGGCAGGAAAATTTTGCAAGGTAGCATTATAATTAGTAGCTGCAGGCTACGGTGTTTTTTTTTTTTTTTTTCCTGTGGGGTCGGTGTGGATGTGTTGGTCAGGCCCTCTGTCAGTTCCCCGGTTGGTTTTTGTTATCCCCAGAGAGGAGAAGTGGGTATTAGTATGGCAGGTGGAAACTGCGGATCTGTTTCAGAGAATTAAACAGGATCCGCATGGTAATCCCGTTCCTTTAAGAATCCTTTGCTTCATGAGCTGGGAATCCACCATGGTTCTATATACTTGTCTATGCGTGGGCACAGGAAACTGGCTAGTTCCAAGAACTATGCCTGAGAGCTTTTCAATTAACCAGTATGTTGACAATCCTTTGCAGGTTTTCAGCGTTTCACCATAATTGTGATAACGTGTGTATGTGCCTACTGAAACCAAATATGGCTGCTACAAACATAACTATGCTGAGGCGTAGCTGACTTGGTGTTGCCTATTTTTGTCAGTGGAGACTGACAAGAAGCCATTCTTCTAAGTATCATCCTACCATCCTTTCTCCATTGTTTAAAAATGCAGGGAAATTTTGCAAATTGGCATTATAATTAGTAGCTGGAGGGTACTTTTTTGTTTTGTGGGGTCGGTCAGGATGTGTTTTCAGGCCCTCTGTCAGATCGCTGGTTTGTTTTTATTATCCCCAGAGAAGAGTAGTGGGCATGTGTTTGGCAGGTGAAAAGTGCGGATTCTGTTTCAGAGAATTAAACAGGATCCGCATGGTCATCTGATTCCTTTAAGAATCCTTTGCTTCATCAGCTGGGATTCCACCATGTTTCTATATAGTCCTCTATGCGTGGGCACAGGTACCAGGCTTATTCCAAGAATTATGCTGGAGAGTTTTCAAATTAACCAGTACGCTGAAAATTATTTGCAGGTTTTCAGCGTTTCACCATAATTTTGATAACTTTTGTATGTCCCTCCTGAAACCCAAGAAGGCTGCGACGGACATAACTATGCTGAGGAGTAGCTGACTTGGTGTTGCCTATTTTTGTCAGTGGAGACAGACAAGAAGCCATTCTTCTAAGTATGATCCCACCACCATTTTTCCATTGTTTTAAAATGCAGGGAAATTTTGCAAGTTAGCATTATAATTAGTAGCTGGAGGGTACGGTTTTTTTTTTTTTGTGTGTAGTCAATGTGGATGGTGGGGTCAGGCCCTCTGTAAGTTCGCTGGTTGGTTTTTATTATCCCCAGAGAGGAGAAGTGGGCATGTGTTTGGCAGGTGAAAAGGGCGGATTCTGTTTCAGAGAATTAACGATGATCCCCATGGTCATCCCGTTCCTTTAATAATCCTTTACTTCATCAGCTGGAAATCCACCATGGTTCTCTATACTCCTCTTTGCGTGGGAACAGGTAACTGGCTTGTTCTAAGAAGTATGCCGCAGAGCTTTTCAATTAACCACTACGTTGAAAATTATTTGCAGGTGTTCAGTGTTTCACCATAATTGTGATAACGTTTGTTTGTGCCTCCTGAAACCCAAGAAGGCTGCGACGGACATAACTATGCTGAGGCGTAGCTGACTTGGTGTTGCCTATTTTTGTCAGTGGAGACTGACAAGAAGCCATTCTTCTAAGTATCATCCCACCATCATTTCTCCAGTGTTTAAAAATGCAGGGAAATTTTGCAAATTGGCATTACAATTAGTAGCTGGAGGGTACTTTTTTTTTTGTGGGGTCGGTCAGGATGGGTGTTCGGGCCCTCTGTCAGATCGCTGGTTTGTTTTTATTATCCCCAGAGAAGAGTAGTGGGCATGTGTTTGGCAGGTGAAAAGTGCGGATTCTGTTTCAGAAAATTAAACTGGATCCGCATGGTCATCTCATTCCTTTAAGAATCCTTTGCTTCATCAGCTGGGATTCCACCATGTTTCTATATACTCCTCTATGCGTGGGCACAGTTACCTGGCTTGTTCCAAGAATTATGCTGGAGAGTTTTCAAATTAACCAGTACGTTGAAAATTATTTGCAGGTTTTCAGCGTTTCACCATAATATTGATAACGTTTGTATGTCCCTCCTGAAACCCAAGAAGGCTGCGACGGACATAACTATGCTGAGGAGTAGCTGACTTGGTGTTGCCTATTTTTGTTAGTGGAGACAGACAAGAAGCCATTCTTCTAAGTATCATCCCCCCACCATTTTTCCATTGTTTTAAAATGCAGGGAACTTTTGCAAGTTAGCATTATAATTAGTAGCTGGAGGGTACGGTTTTTTTTTTTGTGTGTGTGGTCGATGTGGATCGGGTGGTCAGGCCCTCTGTCAGTTCGCTGGTTAGTTTTTATTATCCCCAGAGAGGAGAAGTGGGCATGTGTTTGGCAGGTGAAAAGGGCGGATTCTGTTTCAGAGAATTAACGATGATCCCCATGGTCATCCCGTTCCTTTAATAATCCTTTACTTCATCAGCTGGAAATCCACCATGGTTCTATATACTCCTCATTGCGTGGGAATGGGTAACTGGCTTGTTCCAAGAAGTATGCCGCAGAGCTTTTCAATTAACCACTACGTTGAAAATTATTTGCAGGTGTTCAGCGTTTCACCATAATTGTGATAACGTGTGTTTGTGCCTCCTGAAACCCAAGAAGGCTGCGACGGACATAACTATGCTGAGGAGTAGCTGACTTGGTGTTGCCTATTTTTGTTAGTGGAGACTGACAAGAAGCCATTCTTCTAAGTCTCATCCCACCACCATTTTTCCATTGTTTTAAAATGCAGGGAAATTTTGCAAGTTAGCATTATAATTAGTAGCTGGAGGGTACGGTTTTTTTTTGTGTGTGTGGTCGATGTGGATGGGGGGGTCTGGCCCTCTGTCAGTTTACTGGTTAGTTTTTATTATCCCCAGAGAGGAGAATTGGCATGTGTTTGGCAGGTGAAAAGGGCGGATTCTGTTTCAGAGAATTAACGATGATCCCCATGGTCATCCCGTTCCTTTAATAATCCTTTACTTCATCAGCTGGAAATCCACCATGGTTCTATATACTCCTGTTTGCGTGGGAACAGGTAACTGGCTTGTGCCAAGAAGTATGCCGCAGAGCTTTTCAATTAACCACTACGTTGAAAATTATTTGCAGGTGTTCAGCGTTTCACCATAATTGTGATAACGTGTGTTTGTGCCTCCTGAAACCACGAAGGCTGCGACGGACATAACTATGCTGAGGAGTAGCTGACTTGGTGTTGCCTATTTTTGTTAGTGGAGACTGACAAGAAGCCATTCTTCTAAGTATGATCCCACCACCATTTTTCCATTGTTTTAAAATGCAGGGAAATTTTGCAAGTTAGCATTATAATTAGTAGCTGGAGGGCACGGTTTTTTTTTTGTGTGTGGTCGATGTGGATGGGGGGGGTCAGGCCCTCTGTCAGTTCGCTGGTTAGTTTTTATTATCCCCAGAGAGGAGAAGTGGACATGTGTTTGGCAGGTGAAAAGGGCGGATTCTGTTTCAGAGAATTAACGATGATCCCCATGGTCATCCCGTTCCTTTAATAATCCTTTACTTCATCAGCTGGAAATCCACCATGGTTCTATATACTCCTGTTTGCGTGGGAACAGGTAACTGGCTTGTTCCAAGAAGTATGCCGCAGAGCTTTTCAATTAAGCAGTACGTTGAAAATTATTTGCAGGTGTCATCGTTTCACCATAATTGTGATAACGTGTGTTTGTGCCTCCTGAAACCCAAGAAGGCTGCGACGGACATAACTATGCTGAGGAGTAGCTAACTTGGTGTTGCCTATTTTTGTTAGTGGATACTGACAAGAAGCCATTCTTCTAAGTATCATCCCACCACCATTTTTCCATTGTTTTAAAATGCAGGGAAATTTTGCAAGTTAGCATTATAATTAGTAGCTGGAGGGTACGGTTTTTTTTGTGTGTGTGGTCGATGTGGATGGGGGGGGTCAGTCCCTCTGTCAGTTCGCTGGTTAGTTTTTATTATCCCCAGAGAGGAGAAGTGGGCATGTGTTTGGCAGGTGAAAAGGGCGGATTCTGTTTCAGAGAATTAACGATGATCCCCATGGTCATGCCGTTCCTTTAATAATCCTTTACTTCATCAGCTGGAAATCCACCATGGTTCTCTATACTCCTCTTTGCGTGGGAACAGGTAACTGCCTTGTTCCAAGAAGTATGCCGCAGAACTTTTCAATTAATCACTACGTTGAAAATTATTTGCAGGTGTTCGGCGTTTCACCATAATTGTGAGAACCTTTGTTTGTGCCTCCTGAAACCCAAGAAGGCTGCGACGGACATAACTATGCTGAGGAGTAGCTGACTTGGTGTTGCCTATTTTTGTTAGTGGAGACTGACAAGAAGCCATTCTTCTAAGTATCATCCCACCACCATTTTTCCATTGTTTTAAAATGCAGGGAAATTTTGCAAGTTAGCATTATAATTAGTAGCTGGAGGGTACGGTTTTTTTTTTTTTTTGTGTGGTCCATGTGGATGGTGGGGGTCAGGCCCTCTGTCAGTTCGCTGGTTAGTTATTATTATCCCCAGAGAGGAGAAGTGGGCATGTGTTTGGCAGGTGAAAAGGGCGGATTCTGTTTCAGAGAATTAACGATGATCCCCATGGTCATCCCGTTCCTTTAATAATCCTTTACTTCATCAGCTGGAAATCCACCATGGTTCTATATACTCCTGTTTGCGTGGGAACAGGTAACTGCCTTGTTCCAAGAAGTATGCCGCAGAGCTTTTCAATTAACCAGTACGTTGAAAATTATTTGCAGGTGTTCAGCGTTTCACCATAATTGTGATAACGTGTGTTTGTGCCTCCTGAAACCCAAGAAGGCTGCGACGGACCTAACTATGCTGAGGAGTAGCTGACTTGGTTTTGCCTATTTTTGTTAGTGGAGACTGACAAGAATCCATTCTTGTAAGTATCATCTCACCATCATTTTTCCATTGTTTAAAAATGCAGGAAAATTTTGCAAGTTAGCATTATAATTAGTAGCTGGAGGCTACGGTGTTTTTTTTTTTTTTTTTCCTGTGGGGTCGGTGTGGATGTGTTGGTCAGGCCCTCTGTCAGTTCCCCGGTTGGTTTTTGTTATCCCCAGAGAGGAGAAGTGGGTATTAGTATGGCAGGTGAAAACTGCGGATCTGTTTCAGAGAATTAAACAGGATCCGCATGGTAATCCCGTTCCTTTAAGAATCCTTTGCTTCATGAGCTGGGAATCCACCATGGTTCTATATACTTGTCTATGCATGGGCACAGGAAACTGGCTAGTTCCAAGAAGTATGCCTCAGAGCTTTTCAATTAACCAGTATGTTGACAATCCTTTGCAGGTTTTCAGCGTTTCACCATAATTGTGATAACGTGTGTATGTGCCTACTGAAACCAAATATGGCTGCTACGGACATAACTATGCTGAGGCGTAGCTGACTTGGTGTTGCCTATTTTTGTCAGTGGAGACTGACAAGAAGCCATTCTTCTAAGTATGATCCCATCACCATTTTTCCATTGTTTTAAAATGCAGGGAAATTTTGCAAATTGGCATTATAATTAGTAGCTGGAGGGTACTTTTTTGTTTTGTGGGGTCGGTCAGGATGGGTGTTGAGGCCCTCTGTCAGATCGCTGGTTTGTTTTTATTATCCCCAGAGAAGAGTAGTGGACATGTGTTTGGCAGGTGAAAAGAGCAGATTCTGTTTCAGAGAATTAAACAGGATCCGCATGGTCATCTCATTCCTTTAAGAATCCTTTACTTCATCAGCTGGGATTCCACCATGTTTCTATATAGTCCTCTATGCGTGGTCACAGGTACCAGGCTTGTTCCAAGAATTATGCTGGAGAGTTTTCAAATTAACCAGTACGCTGAAAATTATTTGCAGGTTTTCAGCGTTTCACCATAATTTTGATAACGTTTGTATGTCCCTCCTGAAACCCAAGAAGGCTGCGACGGACATAACTATGCTGAGGAGTAGCTGACTTGGTGTTGCCTATTTTTGTTAGTGGAGATAGACAAGAAGCCATTCTTCTAAGTATGATCCCACCACCATTTTTCCATTGTTTTAAAATGCAGGGAAATTTTGCAAGTTAGCATTATAATTAGTAGCTGGAGGGTACGGTTTTTTTTTTTTTGTGTAGTCAATGTGGATGGTGGGGTCAGGCCCTCTGTCAGTTCGCTGGTTGGTTTTTATTATCCCCAGAGAGGAGAAGTGGGCATGTGTTTGGCAGGTGAAAAGGGCGGATTCTGTTTCAGAGAATTAACGATGATCCCCATGGTCATCCCGTTCCTTTAATAATTCTTTACTTCATCAGCTGGAAATCCACCATGGTTCTCTATACTCCTCTTTGCGTGGGAACAGGTAACTGGCTTGTTCTAAGAAGTATGCCGCAGAGCTTTTCAATTAACCACTACGTTGAAAATTATTTGCAGGTGTTCAGTGTTTCACCATAATTGTGATAACGTTTGTTTGTGCCTCCTGAAACCCAAAAGGCTGCGGCGGACAGAACTATGCTGAGGCGTAGCTGACTTGGTGTTGCCTATTTTTGTCAGTGGAGACTGACAAGAAGCCATTCTTCTAAGTATCATTCCACCACCATTTTTCCATTGTTTTAAAATGCAGGGAAATTTTGCAAATTGGCATTATAATTAGTAGCTGGAGGGTACTTTTTTGTTTTGTGGGGTCGGTCAGGATGGGTGTTCACGCCCTCTGTCAGATCGCTGGTTTGTTTTTAATATCCCCAGAGCAGAGTAGTGGGCATGTGGTTGGCAGGTGAAAAGTGGGGATTCTGTTTCAGAGAATTAAACAGGATCACCATGGTCATCTCATTCCTTTAAGAATCCTTTGCTTCATCAGCTGAGATTCCACCATGTTTCTATATACTCCTCTATGCGTGGGCACAGGTACCTGGCTTGTTCCAAGAAGTATGCTGGAGAGTTTTCAAATTAACCAGTAGTTGAAAATTATTTGCAGGTTTTCAGCGTTTCACCATAATTTTGATAACGTTTGTATGTCCATCCTGAAACCCAAGAAGGCTGCGACGGACATAACTATGCTGAGGAGTAGCTGACTTGGTGTTGCCTATTTTTGTTTCTGGAGACTGACAAGAAGCCATTCTTCTAAGTATGATCCCACCACCATTTTTCCATTGTTTTAAAATGCAGGGAAATTTTCCAAGTTAGCATTATAATTAGTAGCTGGAGGGTACGGTTTTTTTTTTTGTGTGGGGTCGATGTGGATGGGGGGGTGCTCAGGCCCTCTGTCAGTTCGCTGGTTAGTTTTTATTATCCCCAGAGAGGAGAAGTGGGCATGTGTTTGGCAGGTGAAAAGGGCGGATTATGTTTCAGAGAATTAAGGATGATCCCCATGGTCATCCCGTTCCTTTAATAATCCTTTACTTCATCAGCTGGAAATCCACCATGGTTCTATATACTCTTCTCTGCGTGGGAACAGGTAACTGGCTTGTTCCAAGAAGTATGCCACAGAGTTTTTCAATTAACCACTACGTTGAAAATTATTTGCAGGTGTTCAGCGTTTCACCATAATTGTGATGACGTTTGTTTTTGCCTCCTGAAACCCAAGAAGGCTGCGACGGTCATAACTATGCTTAGGAGTAGCTGACTTGGTTTTGCCTATTTTTGTTAGTGGAGACTGACAAGAAGCCATTCTTCTAAGTATCATCCCACCACCATTTTTCCATTGTTTTAAAATGCAGGGAAATTTTGCAAGTTAGCATTATAATTAGTAGCTGGAGGCTACGGTTTTTTTTTTTTGTGTGTGGTCGATGTGGATGGGGGGGGGTCAGGCCCTCTGTCAGTTCGCTGGTTAGTTTTTATTATCCCCAGAGAGGAGAAGTGGGCATGTGTTTGGCAGGTGAAAAGGGCGGATTCTGTTTCAGAGAATTAACGGTGATCCCCAGGGTCATCCCGTTCCTTTAATAATCCTTTGCTTCATCAGCTGGAAATCCACCATGGTTCTATATACTCCTGTTTGCGTGGGAACAGGTAACTGGCTTGTTCGAAGAAGTATGCCGCAGAGCTTTTCAATTAACCAGTACGTTGAAAATTATTTGCAGGTGTTCAGCGTTTCACCATAATTGTGATAACGTGTTTTTGTGCCCCCTGAAACCCAAGAAGGCTGCGACGGACATAACTATGCTGAGGAGTAGCTGACTTGTTGTTGCCTATTTTTGTTAGTGGAGACTGACAAGAAGCCATTCTTCTAAGTATCATCCCACCACCATTTTTCCATTGTTTTAAAATGCAGGGAAATTTTGCAAGTTAGCATTATAATTAGTAGCTGGAGGGTACGGTTTTTTTTTGTGTGTGTGGTCGATGTGGATGGTGGGGGTCAGGCCCTCTGTCAGTTCGCTGGTTAGTTTTTATTATCCCCAGAGAGGAGAAGTAGGCATGTGTTTGGGAGGTGAAATGGGCGGATTCTGTTTCAGAGAATTAACGATGATCCCCATGGTCATCCCGTTCCCTTAATAATCCTTTACTTCATCAGCTGGAAAACCACCATGGTTCTATATACTCCTCTTTGCGTGGGAACAGGTAACTGGCTTGTTCCAAGAAGTATGCCGCAGAGCTTTTCAATTAACCACTACGTTGAAAATTATTTGCAGGTGTTCAGCGTTTCACCATAATTGTGAGAACCTTTGTTTGTGCCTCCTGAAACCCAAGAAGGCTGCGACGGACATAACTATGCTGAGGAGTAGCTGACTTGGTGTTGCCTATTTTTGTTAGTGGAGACTGACAAGAAGCCATTCTTCTAAGTATCATCCCACCACCATTTTTCCATTGTTTTAAAATGCAGGGAAATTTTGCAAGTTAGCATTATAATTAGTAGCTGGAGGGTACGGTTTTTTTTTTGTGTGTGGTCGATGTGGATGGTGGGGGTCAGGCCCTCTGTCAGTTCGCTGGATAGTTTTTATTATCCCCAGAGAGGAGAAGTGGGCATGTTTTTGGCAGGTGAAAAGGGCGTATTCTCTTTCAGAGAATTAACGATGATCCCCATGGTCATCCCGTTCCTTTAATAATCCTTTACTTCATCAGCTGGAAATCCACCATGGTTCTATATACTCCTCTTTGCGTGGGAACAGGTAACTGGCTTGTTCCAAGAAGTATGCCGCAGAGCTTTTCAATTAACCACTACGTTGAAAATTATTTGCAGGTGTTCAGCGTTTCACCATAATTGTGAGAAACTTTGTTTGTGTCTCCTGAAACCCAAGAAGGCTGCGACGGACATAACTACGCTGAGGCGTAGCTGACTTGGTTTTGCCTATTTTGTTAGTGGAGACTGACAAGAATCCATTCTTGTAAGTATCATCTCACCATCATTTTTCCATTGTTTAAAAATGCAGGAAAATTTTGCAAGTTAGCATTATAATTAGTAGCTGGAGGCTACGGTGTTTTTCTTTGTTTTTTTCCTCTGGGGTATGTGTGGATGTGTTGGTCAGGCCCTCTGTCAGTTCCCCGGTTGGTTTTTATTATCCCCAGAGAGGAGAAGTGGGTATTAGTATGGCAGGTGAAAACTGCGGATCTGTTTCAGAGAATTAAACAGCATCCGCATGGTAATCCCGTTCCTTTAAGAATCCTTTGCTTCATGAGCTGGGAATCCACCATGGTTCTATATACTTGTCTATGCGTGGGCACAGGAAACTGGCTAGTTCCAAGAAGTATGCCTCAGAGCTTTTCAATTAACCAGTATGTTGACAATCCTTTTCAGGTTTTCAGCGTTTCACCATAATTGTGATAACGTGTGTATGTGCCTACTGAAACCAAATATGGCTGCTACGGACATAACTATGCTGAGGCGTAGCTGACTTGGTGTTGCCTATTTTTGTCAGTGGAGACTGACAAGAAGCCATTCTTCTAAGTATCATCCCACCATCATTTCTCCATTGTTTAAAAATGCAGGGAAATTTTGCAAGTTAGCATTATAATTAGTAGCTGGAGGGTACGGTTTTTTTTTTGTGTGTGTGGTCGATGTGGATGGGGGGGGTAAGGCCCTCTGTCAGTTCGCTCGTTAGTTTTTATTATCCCCAGAGAGGAGAAGTGGGCATGTGTTTGGCAGGTGAAAAGGGCGGATTCTGTTTCAGAGAATTAACGATGATCCCCATGGTTATCCCTTTCCTTTAATAATCCTTTACTTCATCAGCTGGAAATCCACCATGGTTCTATATACTCCTCTTTGCGTGGGAACAGGTAACTGGCTTGTTCCAAGAAGTATGCCGCACAGCTTTTCAATTAACCACTACGTTGAAAATTATTTGCAGGTGTCCAGCGTTTCACCATAATTGTGAGAACCTTTGTTTGTGCCTCCTGAAACCCTAGAAGGCTGCTACGGACATAACTATGCTGAGGAGTAGCTGACTTGGTGTTGCCTATTTTCGTTAGTGGAGACTGACAAGAAGCCATTCTTCTAAGTATCATCCGACCACCATTTTTCCATTGTTTTAAAATGCAGGGAAATTTTGCAAGTTAGCATTAAAATTACTAGCTGGAGGGTACGGTTTTTTTTTTTGTGTGTGGTCGATGTGGACGGGGGGGGGTCAGGCCCTCTGTCAGTTCACTGGTTAGTTTTTATTATCCCCAGAGAGGAGAAGTGGGCATGTGTTTGGCAGGTGAAAAGGGCCGATTCTGTTTCAGAGAATTAACGGTGATCCCCAGGGTCATCCCGTTCCTTTAATAATCCTTTGCTTCATCAGCTGGAAATCCACCATGGTTCTATATACTCCTGTTTGCGTGGGAACAGGTAACAGGCTTGTTCGAAGAAGTATGCCGCAGAGCTTTTCAATTAACCAGTACGTTGAAAATTATTTGCAGGTGTTCAGCGTTTCACCATAATTGTGATAACGTGTTTTTGTGCCCCCTGAAACCCAAGAAGGCTGCGACGGACATAACTATGCTGAGGAGTAGCTGACTTGTTGTTGCCTATTTTTGTTAGTGGAGACTGAGAAGAAGCCATTCTTCTAAGTATCATCCCACCACCATTTTTCCATTGTTTTAAAATGCAGGGAAATTTTGCAAGTTAGCATTATAATTAGTAGCTGGAGGGTACGGTTTTTTTTGTGTGTGTGGTCGATGTGGATGGTGGGGGTCAGGCCCTCTGTCAGTTCGCTGGTTAGTTTTTATTATCCCCAGAGAGGAGAAGTAGGCATGTGTTTGGGAGGTGAAATGGGCGGATTCTGTTTCAGAGAATTAACGATGATCCCCATGGTCATCCCGTTCCCTTAATAATCCTTTACTTCATCAGCTGGAAAACCACCATGGTTCTATATACTCCTCTTTGCGTGGGAACAGGTAACTGGCTTGTTCCAAGAAGTATGCCGCAGAGCTTTTCAATTAACCACTACGTTGAAAATTATTTGCAGGTGTTCAGCGTTTCACCATAATTGTGAGAACCTTTGTTTGTGCCTCCTGAAACCCAAGAAGGCTGCGACGGACATAACTATGCTGAGGAGTAGCTGACTTGGTGTTGCCTATTTTTGTTAGTGGAGACTGACAAGAAGCTATTCTTCTAAGTATCATCCCACCACCATTTTTCCATTGTTTTAAAATACAGGGAAATTTTGCAAGTTAGCATTATAATTAGTAGCTGGAGGGTACGGTTTTTTTTTTGTGTGTGGTCGATGTGGATGGTGGGGGTCAGGCCCTCTCTCAGTTCGCTGGATAGTTTTTATTATCCCCAGAGAGGAGAAGTGGGCATGTTTTTGGCAGGTGAAAAGGGCGTATTCTGTTTCAGAGAATTAACGATGATCCCCATGGTCATCCCGTTCCTTTAATAATCCTTTACTTCATCAGCTGGAAATCCACCATGGTTCTATATACTCCTCTTTGCGTGGGAACAGGTAACTGGCTTGTTCCAAGAAGTATGCCGCAGAGCTTTTCAATTAACCAGTACGTTGAAAATTATTTGCAGGTGTTCAGCGTTTCACCATAATTGTGAGAAACTTTGTTTGTGTCTCCTGAAACCCAAGAAGGCTGCGACGGACATAACTACGCTGAGGCGCAGCTGACTTGGTTTTGCCTATTTTGTTAGTGGAGACTGACAAGAATCCATTCTTGTAAGTATCATCTCACCATCATTTTTCCATTGTTTAAAAATGCAGGAAAATTTTGCAAGTTAGCATTATAATTAGTAGCTGGAGGCTACGGTGTTTTTCTTTGTTTTTTTCCTCTGGGGTCGGTGTGGATGTGTTGGTCAGGCCCTCTGTCAGTTCCCCGGTTGGTTTTTATTATCCCCAGAGAGGAGAAGTGGGTATTAGTATGGCAGGTGAAAACTGCGGATCTGTTTCAGAGAATTAAACAGCATCCGCATGGTAATCCCGTTCCTTTAAGAATCCTTTGCTTCATGAGCTGGGAATCCACCATGGTTCTATATACTTGTCTATGCGTGGGCACAGGAAACTGGCTAGTTCCAAGAAGTATGCCTCAGAGCTTTTCAATTAACCAGTATGTTGACAATCCTTTTCAGGTTTTCAGCGTTTCACCATAATTGTGATAACGTGTGTATGTGCCTACTGAAACCAAATATGGCTGCTACGGACATAACTATGCTGAGGCGTAGCTGACTTGGTGTTGCCTATTTTTGTCAGTGGAGACTGACAAGAAGCCATTCTTCTAAGTATCATCCCACCATCATTTCTCCATTGTTTAAAAATGCAGGGAAATTTTGCAAGTTAGCATTATAATTAGTAGCTGGAGGGTACGGTTTTTTTTTTGTGTGTGTGGTCGATGTGGATGGGGGGGGTAAGGCCCTCTGTCAGTTCGCTCGTTAGTTTTTATTATCCCCAGAGAGGAGAAGTGGGCATGTGTTTGGCAGGTGAAAAGGGCGGATTCTGTTTCAGAGAATTAACGATGATCCCCATGGTCATCCCTTTCCTTTAATAATCCTTTACTTCATCAGCTGGAAATCCACCATGGTTCTATATACTCCTCTTTGCGTGGGAACAGGTAACTGGCTTGTTCCAAGAAGTATGCCGCACAGCTTTTCAATTAACCACTACGTTGAAAATTATTTGCAGGTGTCCAGCGTTTCACCATAATTGTGAGAACCTTTGTTTGTGCCTCCTGAAACCCTAGAAGGCTGCTACGGACATAACTATGCTGAGGAGTAGCTGACTTGGTGTTGCCTATTTTCGTTAGTGGAGACTGACAAGAAGCCATTCTTCTAAGTATCATCCCACCACCATTTTTCCACTGTTTTAAAATGCAGGGAAATTTTGCAAGTTAGCATTATAATTAGTAGCTGGAGGGTACGGTTTTTTTTTTTGTGTGTGGTCGATGTTGATGGGGGGGTCAGGCCCTCTGTCAGTTCGCTGGTTAGTTTTTATTATCCCCAGAGAGGAGAAGTGGGCATGTGTTTGGCAAGTGAAAAGGGCGGACTCCGTTTCAGAGAATTAACGATGATCCCCATGGTCATCCCGTTCCTTTAATAATCCTTTACTTCATCAGCTGGAAATCCACCATGGTTCTGTATACTCCTCTTTTCGTGGGAACAGGTAACTGGCTTGTTCCAAGAAGTATGCCGCAGAGCTTTTCAATTAACCAGTACGTTGAAAATTATTTGCAGGTGTTCAGCGTTTTACCATAATTGTGAGAACCTTTGTTTGTGCCTCCTGAAACCCAAGAAGGCTGCGACGGACATAACTATGCTGAGGAGTATCTGACTTGGTGTTGCCTATTTTTGTTAGTGGAGACTGACAAGAAGCCATTCTTCTAAGTATCATCCCCCCCTATTTTTCCACTGTTTTAAAATGCAGGGAAATTTTGCAAGTTAGCATTATAATTAGTAGCTGGAGGGTACGGTTTTTTTTTTTGTGTGTGGTCGATGTGGATGGGGGGGTCAGGCCCTCTGTCAGTTCGCTGGTTAGTTTTTATTATCCCCAGAGAGGAGAAGTGGGCATGTGTTTGGCAAGTGAAAAGGGCGGACTCCGTTTCAGAGAATTAACGATGATCCCCATGGTCATCCCGTTCCTTTAATAATCCTTTACTTCATCAGCTGGAAATCCACCATGGTTCTGTATACTCCTCTTTGCGTGGGAACAGGTAACTGGCTTGTTCCAAGAAGTATGCCGCAGAGCTTTTCAATTAACCAGTACGTTGAAAAATATTTGCAGGTGTTCAGCGTTTTACCATAATTGTGAGAACCTTTGTTTGTGCCTCCTGAAACCCAAGAAGGCTGCGACGGACATAACTATGCTGAGGAGTATCTGACTTGGTGTTGCCTATTTTTGTTAGTGGAGACTGACAAGAAGCCATTCTTCTAAGTATCATCCCCCCCTATTTTTCCACTGTTTTAAAATGCAGGGAAATTTTGCAAGTTAGCATTATAATTAGTAGCTGGAGGGTACGGTTTTTTTTTTTGTGTGTGGTCGATGTGGATGGGGGGGTCAGGCCCTCTGTCAGTTCGCTGGTTAGTTTTTATTATCCCCAGAGAGGAGAAGTGGGCATGTGTTTGGCAAGTGAAAAGGGCGGACTCCGTTTCAGAGAATTAACGATGATCCCCATGGTCATCCCGTTCCTTTAATAATCCTTTACTTCATCAGCTGGAAATCCTCCATGGTTCTGTATACTCCTCTTTGCGTGGGAACAGGTAACTGGCTTGTTCCAAGAAGTATGCCGCAGAGCTTTTCAATTAACCAGTACGTTGAAAATTATTTGCAGGTGTTCAGCGTTTTACCATAATTGTGAGAACCTTTGTTTGTGCCTCCTGAAACCCAAGAAGGCTGCGACGGACATAACTATGCTGAGGAGTATCTGACTTGGTGTTGCCTATTTTTGTTAGTGGAGACTGACAAGAAGCCATTCTTCTAAGTATCATCCCCCCCTATTTTTCCATTGTTTTAAAATGCAGGGAAATTTTGCAAGTTAGCATTATAATTAGTAGCTGGAGGGTACGGTTTTTTTTTTCTGTGTGGTCGATATGGATGGTGGGGGTCAGGCCCTCTGTCAGTTAGCTGGTTAGTTTTTATTATCCCCAGAGAGGTGAAGTGGGCATGTGTTTGGCAGGTAAAAAGGGCGGATTCTGTTTCAGAGAATTAACGATGATCCCCATGGTCATCCCTTTCCTTTAATAATCCTTTACTTCATCAGCTGGAAATCCACCATGGTTCTCTATACTCCTCTTTGCGTGGCAACAGGTAACTGCCTTGTTCCAAGAAGTATGCCGCAGAGCTTTTCAATTAACAACTACGTTGAAAATTATTTGCAGGTTTTCAGCGTTTCACCATAATTGTAATAACGTGTGTATGTGCCTACTGAAACCAAATATGGCTGCTACGGACATAACTATGCTGAGACGTAGCTGACTTGGTGTTGCCTATGTTTGTCAGTGGAGACTGACAAGAAGCCATTCTTCTGAGTATCATCCCACCATCATTTCTCCATTGTTTAAAAATGGAGGGAAATTTTGCAAATTGGCATTATAATTAGTAGCTGGAGGGTACTTTTTTGTTTTGTGAGGTCGGTCAGGATGGGTGTTCAGGCCCTCTGTGAGATCGCTGGTTTGTTTTTATTATCCCCAGAGAAGAGTAGTGGGCATGTGTTTGGCAGGTGAAAAGTGCGGATTCTGTTTCAGAGAAATAAACAGGATCTGCATGGTCATCTCATTCCTTTAAGAATCCTTTGCTTCATCCGCTGGGATTCCACCATGTTTCTATATACTCCTCTATGCGTGGGCACAGGTACCTGGCTTGTTCCAAGAATTATGCTGGAGAGTTTTCAAATTAACCAGTACGTTGAAAATTATTTGCAGGTTTTCAGCGTTTCACCATAATTTTGATAACGTTTGTATGTCCCTCCTGAAACCCAAGAAGGCTGCGACGGACATAACTATGCTGAGGAGTAGCTGACTTGGTGTTGCCTATTTTTGTTAGTGGAGACTGACAAGAAGCCATTCTTCTAAGTATCATCCCACCACCATTTTTCCATTGTTTTAAAATGCAGGGAAATTTTGCAAGTTAGCATTATAATTAGTAGCTGGAGGGTACGGTTTTTTTTGTGTGTGTGTGGTCGATGTGGATGGGGGGGTCAGGCCCTCTGTCAGTTCGCTGGTTAGTTTTTATTATCCCCAGAGAGGAGAAGTGGGCATATGTTTGGCAGGTGAAAAGGGCGGATTCTGTTTCAGAGAATTAACGATGATCCCCATGGTCATCCCGTTCCTTTAATAATCCTTTACTTCATCAGCTGGAAATCCACCATGGTTCTGTATACTAATCTTTGCGTGGGAACAGGTAACTGGCTTGTTCCAAGAAGTATGCCGCAGAGCTTTTCAATTAACCAGTACGTTGAAAATTATTTGCAGGTGTTCAGCGTTTCACCATAATTGTGAGAACCTTTGTTTGTGCCTCCTGAAACCCTAGAAGGCTGCGACGGACATAACTATGCTGAGGAGTAGCTGACTTGGTGTTGCCTATTTTTGTTAGTGGAGACTGACAAGAAGCCATTCTTCTAAGTATGATCCCACCACCATTTTTCCATTGTTTTAAAATGCAGGGAAGTTTTGCAAGTTAGCATTATAATTAGTAGCTGGAGGCTACGGTGTTTTTGTTTTGTTTTTCCTGTGTGGTCTGTGTGGATGTGTTGGTAAGGTCCTCTGTCAGTTCCCCGGTTGGTTTTTATTATCCCCAGAGAGGAGAAGTGGGTATTAGTATGGCAGGTGAAAACTGCGGATCTGTTTCAGAGAATTAAACAGGATCCGCATGGTAATCCCGTTCCTTTAAGAATCCTTTGCTTCATGAGCTGGGAATCCACCATTGTTCTAAATACTCGTCTATGCGTGGGCACAGGAAACTGGCTAGTTCCTAGAAGTATGCCTCAGAGCTTTTCAATTAACCAGTATGTTGACAATCCTTTGCAGGTTTTCAGCGTTTCACCATCATTGTGATGACGTGAGTATGTGCCTACTGAAACCAAATATGGCTGCTACGGACATAAATATGCTGAGGCGTAGCTGACTTGGTGTTGCCTATTTTTGTCAGTGGAGACTGACAAGAAGCCATTCTTCTAAGTATCATCCCACCATCATTTCTCCATTGTTTAAAAATGCAGGGAAATTTTGCAAATTGGCATTATAATTAGTAGCTGGAGGGTACTTTTTTGTTTTGTGGGGTCGGTCAGGATGGGTGTTCAGGCCCTCTGTCAGATCGCTGGTTTGTTTTTATTATCCCCAGAGAAGAGTAGTGGGCATGTGTTTGGCAGGTGAAAAGTGCGGATTCTGCTTCAGAGAATTAAACAGTATCCGCATGGTCATCTCATTCCTTTAAGAATCCTTTGCTTCATCAGCTGGGATTCCACCATGTTTCTATATACTCCTCTATGCGTGGGCACAGGTACCTGGATTGTTCCAAGAATTAAGCTGGAGAGTTTTCAAATTAACCAGTACGTTGAAAATTATTTGCAGGTTTTCAGCCTTTCACCATAATTTTGATAACGTTTGTATGTCCCTTCTGAAACCCAAGAAGGCTGCGACGGACATAACTATGCTGAGGAGTAGCTGACTTGGTGTTGCCTATTTTTGTCAGTGGAGACTGACAAGAAGCCATTCTTCTAAGTATGATCCCACCACCATTTTTCCATTGTTTTAAAATGCAGGGAAATTTTGCAAGTTAGCATTATAATTAGTAGCTGGAGGGTACGGTTTTTTTTTTTTTGTGTGTGGTCGATGTGGATGGGGGGGTCAGGCCCTCTGTCAGTTCGCTGGTTAGTTTTTATTATCCCCAGAGAGGAGAAGTGGGCATGTGTTTGGCAGGTGAAAAGGGCGGATTCTGTTTCAGAGTATTAACGATGATCCCCATGGTCATCCCATTCCTTTAATAATCCTTTACTTCATCAGCTGGAAATCCACCATGGTTCTCTATACTCCTCTTTGCGTGGGAACAGGTAACTGGCTTGTTCCAAGAAGAATGCCGCAGAGCTTTTTAATTAACCACTACGTTGAAAATTATTTGCAGGTGTTCAGTGTTTCACCATAATTGTGATAACGTGTGTTTGTGCCTCCTGAAACCCAAGAAGGCTGCGACGGACATAACTATGCTGAGGAGTAGCTGACTTGGTGTTGCCTATTTTTGTTAGTGGAGACAGACAAGAAGCCATTCTTCTAAGTATGATCCCACCACCATTTTTCCATTGTTTTAAAATGCAGGGAAGTTTTGCAAGTTAGCATTATAATTAGTAGCTGGAGGGTACGGTTTTTTTTTTTTGTGTGTGGTCGATGTGGTTGGGGGGGTCAGGCCCTCTGTCAGTTCGCTGGTTAGTTTTTATTATCCCCAGAGAGGAGAAGTGGGCATGTGTTTGGCAGGTGAAAAGGGCGGATTCTGTTTCAGAGAATTAACGATGATCCCCATGGTCATCCCGTTCCTTTAATAATCCTTTACTTCATCAGCTGGAAATCCACCATGGTTCTATATACTCCTGTTTGCGTGGGAACAGGTAACTGGCTTGTTCCAAGAAGTATGCCGCAGAGCTTTTCAATTAACCAGTACGTTGAACATTATTTGCAGGTGTTCAGCGTTTCACCATAATTGTGATAACGTGTTTTTGTGCCTCCTGAAACCCAAGAAGACTGCGACGGACATAACTATGCTGAGGAGTAGCTGACTTGGTGTTGCCTATTTTTGTTAGGGGAGACAGACAAGAAGCCATTCTTCTAAGTATGATCCCACCACCATTTTTCCATTGTTTTAAAATGTAGGAAATTTTGCAAGTTAGCATTATAATTAGTAGCTGGAGGGTACGGTTTTTTTTTTTTGTGTGTGTGGTCGAGGTGGATGGGGGGGTCAGGCCCTCTGTCAGTTCGCTGGTTAATTATTATTATCCCCAGAGAGGAGAAGTGGGCATGTGTTTGGCAGGTGAAAAAGGCGGATTCTGTTTCAGAGAATTAAACAGGATCCGAATGGTCATCTCATTCCTTTAAGAATTCTTTGATTCATCAGCTGGGATTCCACCATGTTTCTATATACTCCTCTATGCGTGGGCACATGTACCTGGCTTGTTCCAAGAATTATGCTGGAGAGTTTTCAAATTAACCAGTACGTTGAAAATTATTTGCAGGTTTTCAGCGTTTCACCATAATTTTGATAACGTTTGTATGTCCCTCCTGAAACGCAAGAAGGCTGCGATGGACATAACTATGCTGAGGAGTAGCTTACTTGGTGTTGCCTATTTTTGTTAGTGGAGACAGACAAGAAGCCATTCTTCTAAGTATGATCCCACCACCATTTTCCATTGTTTTAAAATGAGGAAAATTTTGCAAGTTAGCATTATAATTAGTAGCTGGAGGGTACGGGTTTTTTTTTGTGTGTGTGGTCGATGTGGATGGGGGGGGTCAGGCCCTCTCTCAGTTCGCTGGTTAGTTTTTATTATCCCCAGAGAGGAGAAGTGGGCATGTGTTTGGCAGGTGAAAAGGGCGGATTCTGTTTCAGAGAATTAACGATGATCCCCATGGTTATCCCGTTCCTTTAAAAATCCTTAACTTCATCAGCTGGAAATCAACCATGGTTCTCTATACTCTTCTTTGCGTGGGAACAGGTAACTGCCTTGTTCCAAGAAGTATGCCGCAGAGCTTTTCAATTCACCACTACGTTGAAAATTATTTGCAGGTGTTCAGCGTTTCACCATAATTGTGATAACGTTTGTTTGTGCCTCCTGAAACCGAAGAAGGCTGCGACGGACATAGCTATGCTGAGGAGTAGCTGACTTGGTTTTGCCTATTTTTGTTAGTGGAGACTGACAAGAAGCCATTCTTCTAAGTATCATCCCACCACCATTTTTCCATTGTTTTAAAATGCAGGGAAATTTTGCAAGTTAGCATTATAATTAGTAGCTGGAGGGTACGGTTTTTTTTTTTGTGTGTGAGGTCGATGTGGATGGGGGGGTCAGGCCCTCTGTCAGTTCGCTGGTTAGTTTTTGTTATCCCCAGAGAGGAGAAGTGGGCATGTGTTTGGCAGGTGAAAAGGGCGGATTCTGTTTCAGAGAATTAACGATGATCCCCATGGTCATCCCGTTCCTTTAATAATCCTTTACTTCATCAGCTAGAAATCCACCATGGTTCTATATACTCCTCTTTGCGTGGGAACAGGTAACTGGCTTGTTCCAAGAAGTATGCCGCAGAGATTTTCAATTAACCAGTACGTTGAAAATTATTTGCAGGTGTTCAGCGTTTCACCATAATTGTGAGACCCTTTGTTTGTGCCTCCTGAAACCCAAGAAGGCTGCGACGGACATAACTATGCTGAGGCGTAGCTGACTTGGTTTTGCCTATTTTTGTTAGTGGAGTCTGACAAGAATAAATTCTTGTAAGTATCATCTCACCATCATTTTTCCATTGTTTAAAAATGCAGGGAAATTTTGCAATTTAGCATTATAATTAGTAGCTGGAGGGTACGGTTTATTTTTTGTGTGTGTGGTCGATGTGGATCGGGGGGGTGAGGCCCTCTGTCAGTTCGCTGGTTAGTTTTTATTATCCCCAGAGAGGAGAAGTGGGCATGTGTTTGGCAGGTGAAAAGGGCGGATTCTGTTTCAGAGAATTAACGATGATCCCCATGGTCATCCCGTTCCTTTAATAATCCTTTACTTCATCAGCTGGAATTCCACCATGGTTCTACATACTCCTCTTTGCGTGGGAACAGTCACTGGCTTGTTCCAAGAAGTATGCCGCAGAGCTTTTCAATTAACCACTACGTTGAAAATTATTTGAAGGTGTTCAGCGTTTCACCATAATTGTGATAACGTGTGTTTGTGCCTCCTGAAACCCAAGAGGGCTGCGACGGACATAACTATGCTGAGGAGTAGCTGACTTGGTGTTGCCTATTTTTGTTAGTGGAGACTGACAAGAATCCATTCTTGTAAGTATCATCTCACCATCATTTTTGCATTGTTTAAAAATGCAGGAAAATTTTGCAAGTTAGCATTATAATTAGTAGCTGGAGGCTACGGTGTTTTTTTTTTTTTTTCCTGTGGGGTCGGTGTGGATGTGTTGGTCAGGCCCTCTGTCAGTTCCCCGGTTTGTTTTTATTATCCCCAGAGAGGAGAAGTGGGTATTAGTATGGCAGGTGAAAACTGCGGATCTGTTTCAGAGAATTAAACAGGATCCGCATGGTAATCCCGTTCCTTTATGAATCCTTTGCTTCATGAGCTGGGAATCTACCATGGTTCTATATACTTGTCTATCCGTGGGCACAGGAAACTGGCTAGTTCCAAGAAGTATGCCTCAGAGCTTTTCAATTAACCAGTATGTTGACAATCCTTTGCAGGTTTTCAGCGTTTCACCATAATTGTGATAACGTGTGTATGTGCCTACTGAAACCAAATATGGCTGCTACGGACATAACTATGCTGAGGCGTAGCTGACTTGGTGTTGCCTATTTTTGTCAGTGGAGACTGACAAGAAGCCATTCTTCTAAGTATCATCCCACCATCATTTCTCCATTGTTTAAAAATGCAGGGAAATTTTGCAAAGTGGCATTATAATTAGTAGCTGGAGGGTACTTTTTTGTTTTGTGGGGTTGGTCAGGATGGGTGTTCAGGCCCTCTGTCAGATCGCTGGTTTGTTTTTATTATCCCCAGATAAGAGTAGTGGGCATGTGTTTGGCAGGTGAAAAGTGCGGATTCTGTTTCAGAGACTTAAACAGGATACGCATGGTCATCTGATTCCTTTAAGAATCCTTTGCTTCATCAGCTGGGATTCCACCATGTTTCTATATACTCCTCTTTGCGTGGGAACAGGTAACTGGCTTGTTCCAAGAAGTATGTCGCAGAGCTTTTCAATTAACCACTACGTTGAAAATTATTTGCAGGTGTTCAGCGTTTCACCATAATTGTGATAACGTGTGTTTGTGCCTCTTGAAACCCAAGAAGGCTGCGACAGACATAACTATGCTGAGGAGTAGCTGACTTGGTGTTGCCTATTTTTGTTAGTGGAGACTGACAAGAAGCCATTCTTCTAAGTATGATCCAACCACCATTTTTCCATTGTTTTAAAATGCAGGGAAATTTTGCAAGTTACCATTATATTTAGTAGCTGGAGGGTACGGTTTTTTTTTGTGTGTGTGATCGATGTGGATGGGGGGGTCAGGCCGTCTGTCAGTTCACTGGTTAGTTTTTATTATCCCCAGAGAGGAGAAGTGGGCATGTGTTTGGCAGGTGAAAAAGGCGGATTCTGTTTCAGAGAATTAACGATGATCCCCATGGTCATCCCGTTCCTTTAATAATCCTTTACTTCATCGGCTGGAAATCCACCATGGTTCTATATACTCCTCTTTGCGTGGGAACGGGTAACTGGCTTGTTCCAAGAAGTATGCCGCAGAGCTTTTCAATTAACCACTACGTTGAAAATTATTTGCAGGTGTTCAGCGTTTCACCATAATTGTGATAACGTGTGTTTGTGCCCCCTGAAACCCAAGAAGGCTGCGACGGACATAACTATGCTGAGGAGTAGCTGACTTGGTGTTGCCTATTTTTGTTAGTGGAGACTGACAAGAAGCCATTCTTCTAAGTATCATCCCACCATCATTTTTCCATTGTTTTAAAATGCAGGGAAATTTTGCAAGTTAGCATTATAATTAGTAGCTGGAGGGTACGGTTTTTTTTTTTTGTGTGGTCGATGTGGATGGGGGGGTCAGGCCCTCTGTCAGTTCGCTGGTTAGTTTTTATTATCCCCAGAGAGGAGAAGTGGGCATGTGTTTGGCAGGTGAAAAGGGCGGATTCTGTTTCAGAGAATTAACGATGATCCCCATGGTCACCCGTTCCTTTAATAATCCTTTACTTCATCAGCTGGAAATCCACCATGGTTCTATAAACTCCTCTTTGCGTGGGAACAGGTAACTGGCTTGTTGCAAGAAGTATGCCGCAGAGCTTTTCAATTAACCAGTACGTTGAAAATTATTTGCAGGTGTTCAGCGTTTCACCATAATTGTGACAACTTTTGTTTGTGCCTCCTGAAACCCAAGAAGGCTGCGACGGACATAACTATGCTGAGGCATAGCTGACTTGGTTTTGCCTATTTTTGTTAGTGGAGATTGACAAGAATCCATTCTTGTAAGTATCATCTCACCATCATTTTTCCATTGTTTAAAAAGGCAGGAAAATTTTGCAAGTTAGCATTATAATTAGTAGCTGGAGGCTACGGTGTTTTTTTTTTTTTTTTTTTCCTGTGGGATCGGTGTGGATGTGTTGGTCAGGCCCTCTGTCAGTTCCCCGGTTGGTTTTTATTATCCCCAGAGAGGAGAAGTGGGTATTAGTATGGCAGGTGAAAACTGCCGATCTGTTTCAGAGAATTAAACAGGATCCGCATGGTAATCCCGTTCCTTTAAGAATCCTTTGCTTCATGAACTGGGAATCCACCATGGTTCTATATACTTGTCTATGCGTGGGCACAGGAAACTGGCTTGTTCCAAGAAGTATGCCTCAGAGCTTTTCAATGAACCAGTATGTTGACAATCCTTTGCAGGTTTTCAGCGTTTCACCATAATTGTGATAACGTGTGTATGTGCCTACTGAAACCAAATATGGCTGCTACGGACATAACTATGCTGAGGCGTAGCTGACTTGGTGTTGCCTATTTTTGTCAGTGGAGACTGACAAGAAGCCATTCTTCTAAGTACAATCCCACCATCATTTCTCCGTTGTTTAAAAATGCAGGGAAATTTTGCAAATTGGCATTATAATTAGTAGCTGGAGGGTACTTTTTTGTTTTGTGGGGTCGGTCAGGATGGGTGTTCAGGCCCTCTGTCAGATCGCTGGTTTGTTTTTATTATCCCCAGAGAAGAGTAGTGGGCATGTGTTTGGCAGGTGAAAAGTGCGGATTCTGTTTCAGAGCATTAAACAGGATCCGCATGGTCATCTCATTCCTTTAAGAATCCTTTGCTTCATCAGCTAGGATTCCACCATGTTTCTATATACTCCTCTATGCGTGGGCACAGGTACTTGGCTTGTTCCAAGAATTATGCTGGAGAGTTTTCAAATTAACCAGTACGTTGAAAATTATTTGCAGGTTTTCAGCGTTTCACCATAATTTTGATAACGTTTGTATATCCCTCCTGAAAGCCAAGAAGGCTGCGACGGACATAACTATGCTGAGGAGTAGCTGACTTGGTGTTGCCTATTTTTGTTAGTGGAGACTGACAAGAAGCCATTCTTCTAAGTATCATCCCACCACCATTTTTTCATTGTTTTAAAATGCAGGGAAATTTTGCAAGTTAGCATTATAATTAGTAGCTGGAGGGTACGGTTTTTTTTTTGTGTGTGGTCGATGTGGATGGTGGGGGTCAGGCCCTCTGTCAGTTCGCTGGTTAGTTTTTATTATCCCCAGAGAGGAGAAGTGGGCATGTGTTTGGCAGGTGAAAAGGGCGGACTGTTTCAGAGAATTAACGATGATCCCCATGGTCATCCCATTCCTTTAATAATCCTTTACTTCATCAGCTGGAAATCCACCATGATTCTCTATACTACTCTTTGCGTGGGAACAGGTAACTGGCTTGTTCCAAGAAGTATGCCGCAGAGTTTTCAATTAATCACTACGTTGAAAATTATTTGCAGGTGTTCAGCGTTTCACCATAATTGTGATAACGTTTGTTTGTGCCTCCTGAAACCCAAGAATGCTGCGATGGACATAGCTATGCTGAGGAGTAGCTGACTTGGTGTTGCCCATTTTTGTTAGTGGAGACTGACAAGAAGCCATTCTTGTAAGTATCATCTCACCACCATTTTTCCATTGTTTTAAAATGCAGGGAAATTTTGCAAGTTAGCATTATAATTAGTAGCTGGAGGGTACGGTTTTTTTTTTGTGTGTGTGTTCGATGTGGATGGGGGGGTCAGGCCCTCTGTCAGTTCTCTGGTTAGTTTTTATTATCCCCAGAGAGGAGAAGTGGGCATGTGTTTGGCAGGTGAAAAGGGCGGATTCTGTTTCAGAGAATTAACGATGATTCCCATGGTCATCCTGTTCCTTTAATAATCCTTTGCTTCATCAGCTTGCAATCCACCATGGTTCTATATACTCCTCTTTGCGTGGGAACAGGTAACTGGCTTGTTCCAAGAAGTATGCCGCAGAGCTTTTCAATTAACCACTACGTTGAAAATTATTTGCAGGTGTTCAGCGTTTCACCATAATTGTGAGAACCTTTGTTTGTGCCTCCTGAAACCCAAGAAGGCTGCTACGGACATAACTATGCTGAGGAGTAGCTGACTTGGTGTTGCCTATTTTTTTTAGTGGAGACTGACAAGAAGACATTCTTCTAAGTATCATCCCACCACCATTTTTCCATTGTTTTAAAATGCAGGGAAATTTTGCAAGTTAGCATTATAATTAGTAGCTGGAGGGTACGGTTTTTTTTTTTGTGTGGTCGATGTGGATGGTGGGGGTCAGGCCCTCTGTCAGTTCGCTGGTTAGTTTTTATTATCCCCAGAGACGAGAAGTAGGCATGTGTTTAGCAGGTGAAAAGGGCGGATTCTCTTTCAGAGAATTAACGATGATCCCCATGGTCAT
>NW_027183189.1:30000-48068 GCF_041146395.1 Eulemur rufifrons | reverse complement strand
GCTTCAGCCTCGCCAGCCCCGCCTCCCAAGCACAACCCAAAGACGAGGACCGCCTGACACGCAACGGCACAGAGCCAGCGGGGTAAGGGGGAAGGTTGCCGCAAACCTCCCCCCCCCCGGGTGCCGTCTCTCGAGGGGACAAGAGACCAACGCGAGAGGCGGGCACCACCGTCGGGACACTCCGACGCCCTAGAGCCGGCGCGCGGGCCCAGGCGGTCAGCTCAAAGGGAACAGGGCAGGGCGCTGGATCCCCACGAACCCAGAACCCTGTCCGCGTGCGGAGGCCCAACCCCTCCAGCGACAGTCGCCGAAGGACAGCGTGTCAGTACTAACCTGCAGGCGGAAGATGACGATATGAGGTGATCAAAAACACCGCGCAGGAAGACGGGGACCGAGCCACTTGAACACGCCTGCCCCCACGACACTCGACACGGCCACCTGTCCCCAGCACGTCCCCAGCGCCAGCAGACAAGGGGCACTCAGGGACATCTGGTCGGCCCCCGTGGCGTAGAGGGCCAGGGAGGCCCTCACCGTCCACGCGCGCCACCCAGGGCCCAGCACGGGGACTTGTGGAGGAGAAAACATCGGGACGGGACCGCCACGGCCCACGAGCGGCCGCGGGCCGACAGGGGTCGCCCTCGCCGGCCACCCAGGGCCACCCAGGGCCCGGTCCCCGGCCCCAGCACGGGGACTTGTGGAGGAGAAAACATCGGGACGGGACCGCCGCGGCCCACGAGCGCCCGCGGGCCGACAGGGGTCGCCCTCGCCGGCCACCCGCGCCACCCAGGGCCACCCAGGGCCCGGTCCCCGGCCCCAGCACGGGGACTTGTGGAGGAGAAAACATCGGGACGGGACCGCCGCGGCCCACGAGCGCCCGCGGGCCGACAGGGGTCGCCCTCGCCGGCCACCCGCGCCACCCAGGGCCCGGTCCGCGCCCCCAGAGTAGGACTCGGAAGAAGCCACGGACGACTGGGTGCCACTCACAGGGCTGTCCCTGCCTCCTGAGCGGGAACCAGGGAAAATGGGTAGGAAAGGCGAGGCCGAGGGAGAGGGACACGCATGCACGGGACGGCGGCCGGTCGCCGGACACCCTCCTCTCCCGCCCGCGTGTGCCGTCTCCTTCCTGTCCCCGCGGGGTGGGTCGGGTCTCCAAAGCGGCCACAGCGTGCTAGTCGACCTGCCCGGGCAGCCCCGCAAGCCGCCTGGCTGGCTGAGCCTGGAAGCGCGGCGACAACGTCCTCCCGCCACACAGCCCTGCAGGCCCAAGCTCTGCCTCCCAGATGTCCCAGCCGGCGTCCCGGCACGAACCAGATGGCCCCGCGAAGGCTGCTTGCTTCCCGGAACTCAGCCTCGCTCGCATCGGGGACTGTCCCCTGCTTTGCCTGCTGCACCGAAGATTCAGAGGACAAGAGACTTGTAGAAAAGCGGCCGCCAGGTGGAGCCCGACCACAACCGGCGCCAGCCACCAGAGGTCTGCTGCAAAACACGGGGCAACCCTCTGGAGCCCATCATTTCAGAGTCCAGAAGGTCCCCCGGGGGCATCAAACACAGTCCCCCTACTCCCCACGGAAGCCATCGAAAAATGACGGGTCAGTCTAGGGCCACGCCACCCTGAACGCGCCCAATCTCGTCTGATCTTGGAAGCTAAGCAGGCCCCGGCCTGGCTAGCACTGGGATCAAAGAAAGGATGGGTCGGCCCGACCACCGACATCGTCCACCAAACCCGTCTCTGCACAGACCACAACATAGCCGAGAGACAGACAGGCAGAAACAGAAACAGAGAAAGGGAGAGAAAGGAAAAGAACAGAAAGAAAAGAGACGGAGAAACAGAGAGAGAAAGTCAGAAAGAAAAAAACAGTAAATAAGAAAAGACAGGAAGAGGGCACGGGGAAGAAAGAAAAAGGAAGGGAGGAAGGAGATAGGAAACACAGAAAGACAGAAGGAAAGAAGAAATAAGGAAAGAAAAGACAGGCAGAAAGAAAGAGAATGAGAAAAAGGGAGGAAGGATGGAAGCAGAAAGAAAGAAGAAAGAAAGAAAGACAGACAGACAGACAGACAGAAGGAGGGAAAGAAAGAAAAGAAAAAGAAAGGAAATTAAGAGAGAAAAAGAAAGAGCACGGAAAGATGGAAAGAGAAAAAGATAGAGAGAAGGAAGGAGAGAGAAAGTATAGAAAGAGACAGAAAGGAAGAAGGAAGGAGAGAGAAAGGAGAGAATGAGAAAGAAAGAAGGTAGGAAAGTAGAAAGGGGGAAGAAAGATGGAAAAAACAGAGATAGAAACACAGGATAACAGGAGAAAGGAAGAGAGGAAAGAAAAATGGAAAGAAATACGGAAGGAAGGAAGGCAGGCAGGCAGGAAGGAAGACAGGAAGACTGAAAGAAGGAAACAACAAAGAAGTAAAGAAAAGGCAGAAGGAGGAAGAGAAAGAAAGAAAGAAAGAAAGAAAGAAAGAAGGGGGGGGGAGAGATGATAGGATGAGAAAACCTTTCTGTCGTGGAATCATAAAACCCCTTCCTATCTTAGGATCATGAAACCCAGGGTGGAACTATGATACACTTCACATTCTCAGAGCACGCCGGCTGGTGAAACAAAGAAAGAAGTCGGGGACAAAGAGAACACATTCACGGGGCCTGGCCGGAGGCCAGGGTGGGGCGGCCCGAGGCTGTCGCCAGAGCCATCTCTGTGGCAGGACGTCGCAACACGCCTACCGGATTTTCCCATAACGCTCGCCCGCCGCCAGGTGACCCCCGTCATCCACCGATCCAAGTGTCAGCCTGGAAAGGACGGGCTCCCTCGTGGGGGAGGGAGCGTGGGGGCGGGAGTGGGTACACACTGGGTCGCAGGCCTCCTCCCGGCCCCTCTCGGACCACGTCTCTCAGCCCTCGGGCACACTCCCCACCACTAGTCGACCAGAGAGCCCCCGGGGGCGGGGGGCCGGAGGGGGGCGTCCACGGCAGGGAGAGAGGACAGGGACCCATCGGCCCGTGCTAGATGCCACGGGTGGAGGCAGGACCTGCTGAAGACACACGAACAGTACGGAGAGGTTCAGAGCGGGGCCTAGGCGCAGCCACTCACGATGATTGGACAGACAGTTGGACTATCTGTCACGGTGGACCGAAGCGCATGAAGTGGGCGCTCCCGGAAACGGCGTGTGTGTGTGTGTGTGTGTGTGTGTGTGCGCGCGTGCGCGTGCGCGTGCGCGTGTGCCTGTGTGTGGGAGGGAGAGAGAGAGAGAGAGAGAGATGGGAGAAGACGGTCGGTACATTCACTCACTCCTGTACCCGGGCCAGTCGTTTCTCCCGAAGGACAGAAATCCATAAAACACCCACGTCTAAAGAGTGTTTACACAGAGCTAACCCTAGGTCGAATCAGTCAGGAGTCGAGTGCGGGGAATCCTATGGTCCCAAACTGGGACTCCAGTCCCGGCCCCATAGCAAAAGGGGGTCATTTCTCAGAAAACGCACGCACACAGAAACGGGTAACGTTTATACAATTTTATACCGTGGTAGTGACTTCCTTCCCCGAGCCCGTGTTCTTAGGATCGGTCTCACTACATAGTACTTTTTTTTTTTTTTTCTGAGCTTTATTTTATTTTATTTTATTTTACTGTCATTTCGTTAGAGATGATGGGGAGGGGTGGCGGGGGAGCAGGGCATAGTTCACTCACTGGAAGCCTCAAACTCCTGGGCTCCAGCGATCCTCCTTCCTCAGCCTCCCAAATCGCTGGGACTACAGGCGTGTGCCACCATGCCCGGCTAATTTTTTTCTATTTTTGGTAGAGACGGGGGTCTTGCTTTTGCCGAGGCTGGTCTCGAACTCCTGACCTCAAGCGGTCGGTCCTCCTCCCCGCCTTGGCCTAGGATTACAGGCGTGAGTCACCAAGCCTGGCCTGGATCGGTTTTTAATAGGTAAGGTCTACGAGACATCCCAGTCCAAACATCGATTCGGTGGGTCTCTACAGGATTCCGGGCGGAGATCCGATCTGGGGTTTACAACGTGGAGAATTAAGGCCTGGCTAGCAAAGAGCCCAGTGACTGAAGAGGGACGATGCTCGTCAGTCGTACAGAGCCTGAAAAGATGCAACACGGGGAAACGTTTCCAGGTTCCTCTCAGAAGAGGATGTCAGATGAGATGCCGAAACGAAAAGAATGGGTTCAAGCCAAAAGGAAAAATAGATAAATAAGTCAATAAATAAAACTACGGGAGACAGCCAGGAGACACTGTTTCCTCAGAAATGGCTAGGAAGCCTCCCAGGATAACCTGGATAGCAGCATATGTTCCTCCTCCTCCTCCGGCTCCCTCTCTTGTGTTCGTGTTTGTTTTCTGTAAACGCCAAGATGGGGCAGGGGTGGGGGACACCACGCCGGGTGGGCGAGCAGATCACCCTTCCCACCACAGGAGGGAGCACACACACACACACCCACCCACCCACCCCGGGTCATCACTCTGTAGTTCCGCGTGAGTGAGGTGAGGCCCGGAACGGTGCTAGTAGCTTTCCAAGTGGTCAAAAAGAATGCACAATAACTGGACCGAGGCCTGTCTGGACGCTGTAAAGGCCCACTTGAAAACTTATGCTTGCTCGCTAGGTGACCGATGTCCGCTTGACCTATGTCTGTAATTGGAAATACGTACCTTGCGGAGATAAAACAAAGCAATTAACTTGTAACTAAGTGTTTAAACTTTCCAGCTGCCTGTCGTAAAATTGATTGTGCTTGCTTAACGCCTGAAAGAATGTTCCTTAATTGGAGCTATCTGTTTCTGTAAACCTGCTCGCTTAAAGACTGTAACCGAAACGAAACGGGGGCCCGAGGCTGGTCCCGGACCACACAGCTGCGGAGTAGGTGGTATAGTGTTGTTTCAACCGCCGTGCCTAAAGTCACGGAGCTCTAGCTTAGGATAGTCTGAAACCTTCCTGCTTTTTTCGGCTCGGGGCCATTCTCTGTACCTGTACCCTAACAGGGCAGGGGGTGGTCGCTGGCCAGCTAATATGGACTCATGACTTGGCTCAATTCGGTCTCTAGGTTGTCCTGTCTCGCACTCCGTACTATAACAGATGCCATACCGGTTCAACCCAGCTCTGAAGGAAAGAAATGCCGAGCGTTCCACTAGCCGGAGGAAGGCAAAACGCACCTCTGCCTTCCTCTGAGGGCACGTCTGAGTGAACGGGTCGTTCTCCCTGCCCGTCACCCCAAGCCCCTCATCCCGGACCCCACCACACCCGGCCTTGACCTCCTCGGCCCTGCCCACCAGGCCCCATCATGGCCTCTGGAGCCTGGGCTCTCTCTCTCTCCAGGCACTGGCACTGCCCCCCGCCCCCACCCCGGGACCTGAGATCCAGGGCCTCTGTCTCCCAGGCCTCCCAGCTGTCTTGACTTGCGGACTCAGTGCCTGCTCTGCCAAGAGAGACCTCTTGCTGCGGGGTGGCTCTCAGTGGCTGCATCTCAGCGGTCTAACGTGTCCCCCACCATCCACGTGGCCGCCGGCGTCAGGCTTCGGTGCCGTAGTGCCACCCTGCCTCCCTTCCGGGGGAATCCCACGCTGCCTCAGGCCCATTATGACCTGGAAGAGGCTGCACCTGTGGGGTCTGCCCATTTCCACTACCCCCCCCCACACACACGTCACCCCCCGGCCCCCCCATAGGGGTTAGGAAGAAGGCAACACTTTCTGGTACAAGGGTTGAACTGAAGGGGCGAGTGAGTGGCCACCTGGCAGGGGCATCGCAACAGATGGCTGAAGAAGTCAGCCGCCGAGTGCAGAAATGTCACGGAACTTGGGGTGCCACTGCCTTGCTGAGATAGGGCCAGGGCAGGCTTTAAAAGGCTAAAATTCTCCCTGCCTTTGGTACGTTAATACAGAACCCATGGTCCTTTCTAATTTTTGATTCCCGGAGAGGCAGGAAGTATTCCAAATGGCCACGCCATGGCTTTTCTAAATTGCCCACAAGGCCTTCTCCGACCCAGCGGGTCAGGGGTTTGCTTTGGTGTTACATCGTGGTAAAAGAGACATCCCACAGCAGTGACCATGTCCATCGACTCCGTCGGCGCTCTCAGGCTCGTAGTCCCACTTTTCAGACAAGCCTGGATGGCCACTCCGTGTCACTCTTTGCCAAATGCCAGCCACTCTCCTCCCCGCCCCGCATCCCCCATTTGGCCACCACAACTCTTCATCCCCAGGCGCCCTCCAGTAAAGTGTGCTCCTGTCTGTACACCTACTCCGTTGGGGGCGGGGGGGGGGGGGAGGTGGCACAAGAGGTGGCTGGTGGCCGGAGCAGGCCCGCCACCTTGAGTGTGTGGAACAGCGCTGAGGATTTCCTAAGGGAAGAAAGAGGGTGGGGAGAGCGAGAGAGCATCTCCTCCTCGTGAACCTCACAGATGATTGAGGACAAACAGGCCTGCACGGGGAGGGTGCCGAGTCTGCACCAGAGAAAATGGCTTTGTGGGGGGGTGGGAGGGGAAGAGGGCAGAAAGATTTTCTGTCTTTTTAAAACTTCCCCCAGGCTTTTGGGAACTTGCAGCCCGGCCTGCATCCCTGAGGCACGTTAACTCTTTGGTTATAACTCCAGGTGGCCCCCAGGGTGGGCGGCCCACAGAGTTCAAGGGCTTTCTTCTCAGCAGAGACGGGACCTTTAGAACAGCTAACTGCAGTAATTGCCTGAAGCTGAGAACCAACCCTCCTTCCTTTAAAACCTCTGTATTTCTGCCTAGGCCTATGTTCACGAAATTTGGGGGTTTGAGACTGAGAAGCTCTACCCTATTTATTTCCTCCTTTGTCAGCAAAGTAGACTCTCTGTTTTCTTACTCCTCATACCGCTTGTCCTCGTTATTCGGCCTCGTGGACAAGCAGCTGAGCTTTCGGTCACAAGTCCACACCCCAGGGTGGAGGGGTCCAATCCACCCCTGTCCAGACCTGGGCCCTTCCTGCCTCCCTCTCGAGACGATCTGTTTGGCAGCCCAGCCGCCTTGGACTGGGCCACAAGGAGGACACAAAGTAAAGACCCAGCCCCCCCGCCCCCCCCCCACACACGGTAGTGGCGGTGGGTGGCAGTTCTCCAAGGGTTTGGGGCTTTTCCTGAGGCAGGAGACGGAGGGGACTGATTTCTTTAGAGCTCCGTCCCCTCCCCCATGCGGTGTGCCGCCTGGAAGCGGCAGCTCGCGGGGCGGGGTCGGGGCTGAAAGCGGCTCCGCCCGAGAGAAGCCCGAGGCGGCTACGTGCAAGCGCGCATGCACAGTCAGCTCGCGGGGCGGGGTCGCGGCTGAAAGCGGCTCCGCCCGAGAGAAGCCCGAGGCGGCTACGTGCGAGCGCGCATGCGCAGTCAGCGCAGTGAGTGGGGGAGGGGTGGAAACCGGCGGAAGGGCTCCGCCGGGGGCCCGGCCATCTGTGCGGCCAGGCTAGGGGTTTCCCTCTTGGGCCGGGAGCTCGTACCCCGCCCCCAGCCCGCAGGCAATCCCGAGGGGCAGAAGCACGACTTGCTGGGCACCTCCTCGGGCGAAGCGGTCGCGGTGGCTGGGTTACGTGGGGCCCAGACGAGTCTCTGGTTCTGGGAGCGGCACCTCCCCCACGCGCCTCTCCTCTTGGGCCTTCACCCTCCCCCCCCCCCCCCCGCTCCAGCCCCAGGGGAGGGGAGGAGTGGGGGGCAGGGAGACGACCTCAGGGAGGAGCCAGACCAACTGAATGAAAGCTTTTCATGAACTCGTGTGCCTTTCCCAGGGAAACACCATTTCTGGAGTCTATGAACTAAAATAAAATCTTAAGCCGCCCCCCGCCCGCCACCGCCAGCTGACCCGTCCCGTGGTTGGCCCAGGGAACCCTAGAAAAACCCTTAAACCTGAGCTGCTGCCCCGCAAGGACAGGGGAAGTCAGACACTCCTCCCTGATGGAGTCAGATTTTATAACAATGAGATACTGAATGTCCGACGGGCCTAAGGCCAGGCAAGACAAAGCTTAACGCATATCTAGCAGGCCAACCGTTTACTGAACTACAGGGCACTTGAGTTTTGGGTAAACTGTCCAGTGGCTTGTCTGTGATTAGCAGACCTCCTTACCTTAACTGAAAACATGATGCAAAGCCTTTAGGCAGAGGTTCATTTATGTCATCAATTGCAAATCAAAGAATCTTTAAACCCAGCTGTAAACCTGTAAACACCGCACCCTCCCTCCCCCGCCCCCCCCAACTGCCAGATGTCCTGCCTTTTCAGCCCAGACCAATGTACCCCTTCCATGTTTTGATTTGTGATTTTACATGTAATTCCTGTCTCCCTAAAATGTATGAAGCCAAACTGTAACCCACCCCACCACAATGGGTCCGCTTGCTCAAGGCTTCTTGGGCGTAGCTCTCTGGGCCATGATCACGGCCGTTGGGCTCAGAATAAAACTCTTTAAATTATTTTGCAGTGATTTGGGGTTCTTTTCCATGGACGAGTCAATCGTGTTCACATTATTTTAGCCTTGGGAGCTTTTTCTTTTCTATTATGTCTGATCCTGATCGCTAGCCAGGTATTCATTCATATTTTTGGTTGGTGGTGGTGCTCAAGCTCGTCTTTGTACATCCCAAATTGGCGTAAGCCACCGTGAATATGTTTTACACCTTCCAAGAGCTAGCGCTTATTGCCGTATCATAACCAGGGCTCGCAGCAATTTTTCTTTTTTTTTTTTTTAAAGCTGCTTCCACTTTCCACCTAGGTATACATACGAGTATACCCTTTAAATGAATGCTTGCATCGAGGAACCAGGAAGTGGTTTTTGTTGTTGTTGCTGTTGTTGTTTTCCCCCAGTCATTTATCTGCTCCTCAACCCTCATTATTTATCACACACACACACACACACACACACACACCCCCCCCATCTCTGTAGAAAAGCTCACGGAGATTGTTCATCCACCGCGTGCTTTCTGTTGACAGTATCTGAGACGATAAGGAGCACCATGCATTCTGTTCTAAGAGAAAAATTGCATATATCAGTATGATTATATTTTACTTCTTGTGTGAATTTAGTGGATCTCATAAAAGCTGATCTTGGTTTTCACAGCAGAGAAAAGTGGGCTTCTGTTTTGGTTTTGTTTTTGTTTTTCTGGAGGGGTGGTGTCTTCACATAAGTGATCATCTTTACAAGTATGCTATATCCGAGAAATTTCAGAAAGCTGCAAAGAGTGACTTGTTGACAATGCTTGCATTGAATGATGTATCTGAATCTGTGAATCGAAGGGGTCAGCATCTGACCAGAAAGCACTGTTAGAGGAAGAGGGGTTTCGGGTCTTTTCCTAAATTGTATCTGCCTAAGGCGGAAAATATTTCTGTTTCCCTATGACATGGTATTTTCCTCACAAGCAGTGTTAATGGCTCCATATGTCTCTAGACTGGCTGCAGAGCAGAGACTCCATGGTCTCCACTACTTGACTCTGTCTGTCCAAGAATGGCCTCCACAGCTCTCCTCTGTGAGATATCCACTCTCAGAGGTGGCACGGTATGGTGGGTAGGGGGATATGCTGGATTTTGAAAACTCAGAGTTTGAACCCCAGTGCTTTATTTCTTAGCAACATGAACTTTGTCAGATCACATCACCCTGCTGAAGCCCAGTCACCTAAAGGGTAGAAAATGCAATGGATAGATTGACGCTTCTCTTCTCTTCTCCTCTCTTCTTTCTCTCTTTCTTTCTTTCCTTGTGTCTTCCTGTCTCTCTCTCTCTCTCTCTCTCTCTCTCTCTCTTTCTTTTTGTCTCTTTCTTTTTTTTCTTTTGACGGGCCCTCACTCTGTTTCCCAGACTAAAGTGCAGTAGCATCATCATAGATCACTGCAACTTCAAACTCCTGGCCTCAAGCGATCCTTTCCCCCTAGGCTTCCCAAAGTGCTAGGATGCAGTTTTATTTTTATCTGTGACACCATGGGAGGAAATATCTTTTAGGGTCATAGGGTCAGAAATTTAGATCTCTTCTTTGAACTCATGGTAGCGGCTAACTGGGATTTTCAGTGTGTAAACGTAAGCCACTTGTAATTTCACCAGTACTCCCGTTACTTGTCATCTATTCAGGAGGTGAACTCTTCTTCCCCTACCATCTACTGTTCAAACGCGTTGGCCACAAGGATAATTTGAATATCAGATTCAGAGCACAAATAATTAAGGTCCTGTAGCGTTAATAAGTAAAAGGGGCCACACACAAACCTGTGGAAGTCTGTGTCCCTTCCAGTTTTTTATTTTGTTTGTTTGTTTGTTTGTTTTTGGGTTCCCCCCCCCCCCCGAGACTGAGTCTCACTCTGTTGCCCGGGCTAGAGTGAGTGCCGTGGCGTCAGCCTAGCTCACAGCAACCTCAAACTCCTGGGCTCAGTCGATCCTCCTGCCTCAGGCTCCCCAGGAGCTGGGACCACAGGCATGTGCCACCATGCCCGGCTAATTTTTTTCTATATATTTTTAGTTGTCTGGACAATTTCTTTCTATATTTTTAGTAGAGACGGGGGCGGGGGGTCTCACTCTCGCTCGGGCTGGTCTCGAACTCCTGACTTTGAGCGATCCTCCCGCCTCGGCCTCCCAGAGTGCTAAGTTTACAGGCCTGAGCCAACGCGTCCGGCCTGTGTCCATTCTTTAATGTTGTGTGTTGCTCAGTTATGAAAAGGCAAGGGAACATAAAATCCGAGTTTTAGGGATGACTTATAGGCTCAGTATTCTTTTTTTTTTTTTTTTTTTTTTTGCCTCCTCTAAGCCTATGTGAATATCAAGGAGGGTAAAAAATTCAGTGTTCTCAGTTCAGTGCCCAACCAACCTCTGTTTCCAGAGTAAAAATTGAGCATCCTATTACACCTTTATTTCCCTTTGGTATGCTAAGGCCCAACTCGGCAGAGAGGTCACTGTTTATTCTCTTGGCTAAGATCACATGTGCCATAGTCTGTCTGCTTTGTCTCCTTTAGGGGTAATCATCCAATCTTACCCGGGCCCCTCACATCCTCGTGACAATAGGCCTCCTTGGTTTACTGAAATAGAAAAGACCGGCTCATCAGCAATGTTTGATCGGTTGCTTCAGAAACAAATGTTGTTCTGCTTTCTTTACTATGTTTGTTTTTTTTTTTTTTTTTTTTTCCTTCTTTCTTCCGTCAGACCCAATCCGATATAGGTGGGAGAGAAGGTAACCGGAGCCTCTTGAAAAACCGAAGTGAACCAAAGCGAGCTCACAGATTCAGATAGAAATCAGGAGGAAGAAAAATTGAGAGATAACATGGATTTTCTGTCTAGCGGGTGTTCTCACACTTCAATTTTACCAGAAGCGTTAGGTAGGATGACGATGACGATAATTGTGACAAACACTATTCTCATTGGACAGATAAGGAGGCAGGCTCAGAGTGACGAGTAACCTGGGCCTAAATAGATCGCTAAGAAGCATCATAGTGTGTTCCTTGGTTACGCTGTTTTGTGAAGCTCAAAAAGTTTGGGGTGCGCGTGCGTCCATGTGCGTACGCAATCATAGGTGTTCTAGTAAAACGGATATGAGGTAGGATTTCCCATACCTTCAATGATTTCATGTCCTGCAGGAACATAATGTTCCGGGATCAGGTTTTTATTCTGCCTTCTGTGCCACATGCTCAACATGCCTGTGACTTTACAGCCGAGACTTGCTCAGGGGGAGCCCATTCTCATCTTCTGGGAGGTTCTGCTAATCTTTAAAAGACAAGGACATAGGAAGATGATCCTATAACAACGACTGTGACCACGATTAAAGGCTTACTGTTTACCACGCGTGCTTCTGCGGGCTTTGCCTGCATTTGCTTTTTCACTCTGCCCAATATCCCTGTGGGGTAGGCACCATGATTTCTGCATTTGCAGATGAAGAGGCTGAGGCTCAAGAGGATTTATGACTCGCCAAGTTACCAAACACGGAGTGTCGTCCAGGTAGCCAGTCCAGGCCCCCCGGCTCTGCAGCCACTCTGCAATGCTGATTCTGAGCCTGACCGTTTCATCACTGGTGGCTCCCTGAGAACCTTGACTCGGCCCCCTTCCTCAGTTCACTTGGGAAACATATTCATGTGTGTGTATTTCTCTTCTTCCCTCTCCCACCCCCCCCTCTGTTTTAGTTTTTATTATTTTGAAAAGTGCATAGAACGATAAAAACTTTAAAAGTAGGAAAAAGCTTACGGAACACATAAGGACACAGAGAAAGAAAATATCTGTGTACAACAGTGCAACGCATTTGTGTTTTAAGTCGTGGTGTTGCCAAAGAGTCCAAAAGTTTAAAAGAAAGAAAAACAAACAAACAAACAAACAAACAAACAGACAGACAAAAAAAAAAAACCAAACCACCATGGAAAAGTTTATGAAGTGAAAACACTTACAGTAAGCTAAGGTTAATGTATTATTGAAGAAAGAAATTTCTAAAGGTAAATGTCGTGCGGCCTAAGTGTCCAGGGTTTATGAAAACCTACAGTAAGTAATGTCCTAGGCCTTCACATTCACTCACCACTCACCGCCAACTCACAGACTCACCCAGAGCAACCTCCCGCCCGCCCTGCAAGCTCCATTCACCGTAAGTGCCCTGGCCTGGGTGTCCCACTGCACAGAAACCTATTAGACTGCATTTCTTCCCATTACTATCAGTAGTTGTACATTTCTTAGGACTGTAGGCCTACGATACACCTCCAGGCATAGTTAGGGGTTGGGAAGAGGAGGGAAGAGGCCATTCTTCATTTATTAATTGGGTAGCATGGGGACAGGGGAGGCAGTTTCCTCCTTCTCCTCCTCGGCCCCCTTCTCTCTTGTTTCGCTTCTCCCTCTCTTGTTTTTCTTTATTCCTCTCCCAGTTCCCCCTTCCATCGTCTCGATGGATTTGGATGAGACGTAGACATTTTCTACGTCAGGCCTTAATCATACCGAGGGAGCAGGAGAAAAGTAAGCCGCCTACCATGACACAATGGAATGGAAGTTTGTCAGCCATTGACTGCTGTGGCATTCCGACATTTAGTGTCTTCAGGACATTCTATATTTCTGCTATCCCACTAGAATATATCGCCTCGATCACTACTGTGTGGCCACATCCCAGCTGTTTCGTGAGCCACCCTCAATGTTCGTGACAATGTAGTGTGGGGACTCCCTCCGTCTGGTGCCTTAAACTCGCACATTTGGGGTTTTGTATCAGGATAGCAAAGCGATCGCCTTTAAATAACCTGGCTGGCCATGGTGGCTCATGCCCGTGATCCCCGCAACTTGGGAGGCAGAGACGGGAGCGTGACTTGAGCCCAGCAGCTGGAGACCAGCCTGGGTAACACGATGAGACCTCATCTCTACCAACAAAAAAAAAAAAAAAAAAAAAAAGAAAAAAGAAAAATTATGGCGGGTGTGGCAGCATTTGCCTATAGTCCCAGCTACTCAGAAGGCTGAGGCAGAGAGGATCACTTAAGCCCTGGATTTGGAGCTTGCTGTGAGCTACAATCAGGCCAAGGCGGCCTGGGAGAGGACAGAGTGAAAGAAATCCTGTCTCAAAAAAAAAAAAAAAAAAAAAAAAAAAAGAAAGAAAGAAAAGAAAAGAAAAGAAAGAAAACAAGACCGATAACACAACACAACTTAGAAGACTTGGTGTTACCGAAAGCTCGGCCACCTGCCCACGAGGCCGAATAACGAGGACAAGCTGTTTGAGGAGGAAGGAAAGAGAGAGTCTATTTTGCCGGTAAAGGAGAAAATAGGGTAGACCTTCCCATCTCAAGCCTCCGAATTTCCCCGAACACAGGGCTAGGCAGAAATACAGAGCTTTTAATGAGGGGGGGAGGGGTTCTCAGCTTTAGCGATGATTGTGGTTAATTATTTCAATCATCCAGGCTCTGCCAAAAACAAAGCCTGTGAACTCTGCCGGCCGCCCACCTGGGGGGGGGCGGGGCAGGGGACCACTTGGGAGTTTTAAGAAAAGATTTAACCTGCCTTGGGGACATAGGCCAGACTACAAGCTCCCAAAAGTGGTGGTGGTGGTGGTGGTGGTGGTGATGGGGAGCGTAAAACGACAGAACGTCTTTCTGTCCTTTATTGGTTTCTCCTTTTTCCCCCCTAGGTGCCAAAAGACCTGAGACTGATGCCGAAAAGAAATAGGTACAGGCGCCCACGTGCACACACAAAGATATACGATCGAATACATCGTGTTGACAGTGGGGGAAACTGGAAGATGATGGGGAAGTATCACGAGCAACTTTGTATTTCTTCCAGGACAGGAAAATGGACACGAAGAGAAAAATTCATCGTTCTCGGCGTAGGATAAAAAGCCACATCTTGTTATATAATATAATTCATTCTGTGATTTAAGTTTTTATACGACATGATATTCGATAAGCCTAAAAAACAAGATAAAAGAGAAACAAACAAAAGGGAAAAAATAAAAATAAAAAAGACGACGGGCAGAGGCCTACGGTCCCGGGAGGAGGCAGAGAGCGGGAGGAGGGGCGCCTCCCGCAGACAACAGGGCGGGTGGGCGGAGACCCGCTAGAGGCTAGGGCTGCCCCGGGCGGGCCCAGAGCTGCGGGCCCGGGAAGAAGAGGGTGGGACCGTCCGGACCGTGCTCTCCTCCCCGCCCTCCACACCTCCCGGGAGTCAGCTCTTAAACTCCCAACGTCACCTGACTTTCCAGATCCCGAGGTCTGATCAAAGTGGCCGCAAGGTGACACCCAGCAACCGCTGCCGGTGTCATCCTGAAAAGAACGGACCCTATGACTGACGGGGGTGGGGCGGGGTGGGGGTGGGGCGCACAGTGGGTGGCCCGGCCAGCTCCCCTTCCGCCTCGGAGCGGATCGGATCATCTGGAACTTTATCCAGAGAGGAGAGAGTGCCCCTGGGTGTGTGCTAGAAGCCGGAGGGTTGGGGCAGGGACCTACCCAAGAGAGAAGTAGAGTACAGGGAGTTTCAGAGTTGACCCACTCACGATCTCGCCCTGGTCAATACAAGAGTGGCAATATCTGTCACCGTGGAATGAACACTTGGTACCGAAGACCTTTGTCTATGCTGGCCCCCCTATGCCTAGGGGGGGCATGTGGCCAGAATCTGACATCCTAAACGTCTTCGTAGAAAGAATTTGGGGGCGGGGGTGGGGGAGAGAGACAGAAATAGAAAAGAAAGGGGGAAAGAAATGGCTGCCACAAAACTATCAGAACAGATAAGCGACCGATAGGGCCTATCTGGTTAAGTTCTTTCCCTACCCAGAGAACGGTGGACACAGAGAGTCAGGGATAGAATTTCACGCTCGGCACTGTCTCTCGTGGCAGCGGGAAGGTGGAGGGTGGCTGAGGGTTCTATGCTCCTTTATCACACACCGTCAGGTAGGTCAGGTAAAATTGAGGACAGATTTCCAGTGTTTCGAGAAAGGAAGAGCACTCGTGCAGGCCATCTATCTGTACGTGGGAGAGTGTCCCCGAAAAGTGGCTTTCAGTGCCGGGATGTGCCTAGGCCAAGAAGGTTACACGATCCTGAGTGAGAATGGTCCGTCCCATAGAGTCAGTCGGTAGGAGGCCACCGGTCGAGACGGAACTGCCCCCCCTCCCACCCGCCCCCGCCCCACAGAGCAGACAGACTCAGAATGGAGTCACTCGGTGCCAGTGCCCTGCCCGGGTGCCCCATCATTCAACCGAACTGGGAAACAGGTGGGCTTTCCGACCCTCGGGAGGGAGCTTCACGGCGGGCGGACAGATCAGAAGGGGCCCGGCTCCCTTGAGCGGGCAGGCTGGGGACGGTCGGTGGGGTCTCTTGACAGGAGGCACCACGGAACCCTTGAGGCAATGTCGGGGGGCACCTATGTTGCGGTCCAAAGCTAGCGTCTGAGAAGTCGTCCCGAAAGCATGATGGCGTCAACAAGTCCCCTCCGTTCAAGAAACGAGATTCATTTCTAGAGGAGGGCCACCCACGCGGGAGAACCGTAGGCTTCCTGTGGACATTCTCTTCAAAAGGCAATTCACTCAGCGGAGTGAAAATCGGAAAAATCGCTGTCCTCTGACGCAGCTGCAGAGAAAAGATGGCACCAAAATCAATGAAACACACACATACACACACAAACACACCTCCTCCCATCTGAACGAGCACTCCGGACGGTCACATAGGGAGAGCGACGGGCTCTCTTCCCACCCTGTGGTTCTCTACCTTTCGTTGCGGTTTTTTCCCTCAGTGGATAGAGGAGGAGACACAGGGGGCTCAGCCGGCATGCGAGTGGGTTTATCATCCTCTGTGAGTATCAACACGCGACACCACCTAAGTGAAGGAACACACCGGTGTTTCATGTCATGTGGCTCAATGCCTGGCAGATACGAGCCTTTGCAGGCCTCCTCGTGATCGACAGGACGTCGCCTTGGACACGGACACATCTTGTCCCTCCCTCCCGAGGCGATAGGCGGTTCCGTACCTCCTCGGGGCCAGGGCACAGTCTGCCTAGGCACCTACAACACGTGTGGCAACAGCCTCGATGGCTCTGCCATGAGAACGAACTCCCGTGGCACGGGGGTGGGGCGAGGGGGGGGGGGTCGGGTGCTGAAGAATTCAGCTGAGTGAAGGAATGCCACGGGATTCAGAGTGCCATCGGTGGGCTGAGAGGCGAGCAGGGCGGGCTTTGAAAGGGTAACATTCTCCCTGCCTTCCGTCTGTCTGTGAATACAGAACGTACACGCCAGGCGGGGTGGCTCACGCCTGTAATCCTAGCACTCTGGGAGGTAGAGGCGGGTGGATCGCTCAAGGTCGGGAGTTCGAGACCAGCCTGAGCAAGAGCGAGACCCCCATCTCTACTAAAAATAGAAAGAAACTATATATCTAAAAATATATACAGAAACAGTATCTAAAAATATATACAGAAAAATATTAGCCGGGCACGGTGGCGCATGCCTGTAGTCCCAGGTACTCGGGAGGCTGGGGCAGTAGGATCGCTTGAGCCCAGGAGTTTGAGGTTGCTGTGAGCTAGGCTGACGCCACGGCACTCTAGTCTGGGCAACAGAGTGAGACTCTGTTTAAAAAAAAAAAAAAAAAAAAAAAATATATATATATATATATATATACACACACACACACACACACACACGTATATCCAATTAGCTGGGCATGCTGGCACATGCCTGTAATCCCAGCTACTCGGGAGGCTGAGGCAGTCTGATCGCTTGAGCCCAGGAGTTTGAGATTGCTGTGAGCTAGGCTGACGCCATGGCACTCTAGCCAGGGCAACAGAACGAGAGACTCTGTCAGAAAGAAAAGAAGAGCGAGAGCGAGAGAGCGAGAGAAAGAAAGAAAGGAAGGGAGAGAAAGGAAAGAGAAGGAAGGGGGGGAGAGAGAGAGAGAGAGAGAGAGAGAGAGAGAGAGAGGAGAAAACTATTAAAAAATTCGGGACCAGATCCATCGGTCGGTACTCAGAAGCGTGACGATCGGGTGTTCCCGAGCACGTGTGAGATGTGTCTTCTCCCTGACGCCGCGTTTCCTCCACACACACATCACCCATCTGCCGTGGAAAAAAAGCAACAAAAAGAGAGAAAGAGATTAAGAAGGGAAAATGGAAACAGGGCAAAAGAGGAAGAAAGAAAGAAATTTCGAAAAAAAGAGACCAAAGTCACAGCGAGAAGGAAGAATACTGAGCCCAGAGCGACACCTAGTGACCACACCGTCACAAGCACCTAGGGCCCCAATTCGCCAGAGACATCTGGTGGACCCCAGAGCAACATGTGGTCGACCCGGGGCCATGGCGTCTGCAGCCGATTCCCAGGCGGGCACACGAGCCCGGGGAAACTCATTCTCAGCGCGGGGAGGAGGGGAGGGGAAATAATAGCAAAGTCACACCAGATCCCTTTCTAGTTCATAAACGTGTTGATTGCGTGTTCACGAGCACGTGTGAGAAGGGCCTCCTGGTGTGTCGGCACGTCACCCGCGTGACGTGAAACCATGAATCCGGGGGGGGGGGGGAGCGGAAAGGCGCGCAGGAAAAGGCAAAGAGAGAATAGATAAAATGAAAGGACCAAAAAGAAAGTCACACAGCAGGGTAGGGGAGTGAGAGCAAGTCGAGAGACTGCAGACAGAAACTCCGAGAGGAGAGGAATGCTCCGGAGCGCCCCTCGCCCCGCGCGAGAAGAATACCGATCGCAGGGTGACCCCTAG
>NW_027183189.1:0-17500 GCF_041146395.1 Eulemur rufifrons | reverse complement strand
GAGATGGCTCAAGGCGGCGGCGAGCGGGGTGGGGGCCGCCGGGCGCGGCATAAGGCGACGACGGGGGAAGGGGCCGACGGGCACCAGGAGGCCCGAGGGGAGGGGTGTAGCAAGCCTCAGACGGCAGCCCACCGGCCAGGACACGCACGGGATCTCACCGCCAGTGGCCTCCGCGCACAAGGGCGGTCCCGCGGCACCTGGGACGACCGGCTGCGCCTTCGGCGAGCTCCCCAAATCCCCCGCGCACCTCGCAGTGCCCGGACCCCGACCGTCATCGCGGTCGCGTGTAGCTCCGGAAAAACGCTCTTCTTGCACGCACGCGCGACCGGCCGCCCCCCAACGCCGTCCGTCCCGCCACGCGGAGGCCCGCCGACCGTTCAACCGAGGCACGTCGCCGGGGGGGGTGGGGGGCGCCATCCAGGGCCTTGGCGGCCAGGGCGACGCCCCCTCCCCGCGGCGAGGTCAGGTTCAGGCAGCGCAGTCGGGCGAACGCTCGTCGCGGGGCGGTCGGCAGCCGTGAGGAAGAGAGAAGGAACACCCTTTCGAACAGGGATGAGACCCCGCGAGGGCGAGGCACGAGAGCCCGTGGGAGGCGAGACCTGCGCCGCGACCGGGCCACTGGGGAAACAACGCCACGGGATCCCACCGCCCCAAACCCGAGAGCGGTCCCGCAACGCGCCCGTGACGCCAGCCGGCCAAAGCCTTCGGCACCCCTCCCAACGGGGCCACGGCCTCACCACCGGGGCGTCCCAGAGCGACACCGGCCTTCGGCCCTCGGCCCGCACGCCACCGCGCCTAATCCCATTCTCGTCCGTTTCCCAATCCTGTCTCGCTCCGGGGAGCACCGCGCACCGGTGGAACGACCCCCTCGTTGGCCGGGCGGTCCCCCAAGCCGCAATCCACAGGCGCCAGCACGGGAGCGCCCATCCATCCGCGGCCTGGCACGGGACCGGGTGGAGGGCCGCACGCTCACAGGGGCTGGGGAGGGGGCGCGAGACGGGCCGCACCACCACCCCCTTACCCCAGCGCACACCGGGGCGACCCGCGGCCGGGGCACGCAGCGCACACACGCGGGCGCCCTTCACAGCTGGAACGCCGGCCCGGCCCGGCGTGACCCTCCCCCAGAGTTCAGAGGGGGAGGCGCGGACCACGTTAGGCGAAGAGTGGCACTCGGCCCCCACCGCGGGGGCCGGCGGACCGCTCCACCCCCACGGCAGGGGAGGAGGGAACTCTGCCCACGCACAACTGGCAGCCGCAGGGGCGGCGCCTGACGACGCGCAGAGAGGCGGCGGGCTGGGGGATCCGACAAACCCCAGAAGAGGACACGCCTCCATGATCGCTAGAGAAGACGCTTTCTCGCCGAAGGTGGATCGCCCCCGACCCCCGGTCGCCCCCGTAAGGGCCCTGGGCGGAGGCGTTCAGGCACGCCCCGGGGAGGTGTGGGGGGGTCTGCGGCATGGGGCAAAACACGCACGGTTGGCGACTCCTGAGCGTTCGCGGTCGGGGCCCCTGGTCCAAAAGCCACCTCACTTCGAGGGGGACACTCCCCCGTCGGTATGGGAGAGGGGTCACCGAGGCAGACCAGGCCGGTGGCAGAGGCCCCCCACGGGGCCGGCCGGCACCACGTCGCCGGCCCGGCCCCACCACGATCGCCCACACGACCGTGCAACCACCCCACCTCGGGCAGGGTGGGAAGAGCACAAGCCGTGCGCTCGCCTTTCGAAGTCCGCCACGCACACATCGTGGGGACGCCGAGACAACGCCCCCCGCCCGCCCACGCAGCGCAGGAGGATGCCTCTAGGCTTGCCCGCCTCGACCCCCCCCAACCCCAAGCACGCTGCTCGAGGGTGTACCCAACGCAGCAGACGCTGCAGCGGCGACCAGAGGGGGACGCCGGGAACGAGGACGACAACCACCGCTCGGTTTCGGGCACCTTGGAGAACAACCCGGTGCGCTCCGGGGGCACCACAAAAGGGCCACGCAGACCCAGCAGCCGCGCGCCAAACGGGGCGCGCGACCGGGCGGGCGGCACGGCCCCGCACCCGTCCGTCACGGGCAGGGGGGACCCCGGCCAGGCAACAGCCACACAGGGCGAGCGAGGGCTGCCCGCTGCGTCAAGAGGACTCACGACCCCCCGCCAACGCCACGAGGCCGAGGGCGGGGCGACCGCGGTCGGGCCGGATAGTCTCGCACCCGCGCCTCCCACGCACCGCCCACAGGCGGGGAAGGAGAGGTGAGGTGCCCGCGGGCAGAACGAGAAGAGCGGCCACCATTCACCACGAATGGACCGTCCCTCGCCTGGCACGCGGCTCAAGGCCCGGGAGAGCACGACGTCACCACATCGATCAGGCCCCGAGGACGGGGAGGGTTGGGGGAGGTCAGTCAGGCCGGCGAGGACAGCGATCCGAGGAGCCCGCTTCAGCCTCGCCAGCCCCGCCTCCCAAGCACAACCCAAAGACGAGGACCGCCTGACACGCAACGGCACAGAGCCAGCGGGGTAAGGGGGAAGGTTGCCGCAAACCTCCCCCCCCCCGGGTGCCGTCTCTCGAGGGGACAAGAGACCAACGCGAGAGGCGGGCACCACCGTCGGGACACTCCGACGCCCTAGAGCCGGCGCGCGGGCCCAGGCGGTCAGCTCAAAGGGAACAGGGCAGGGCGCTGGATCCCCACGAACCCAGAACCCTGTCCGCGTGCGGAGGCCCAACCCCTCCAGCGACAGTCGCCGAAGGACAGCGTGTCAGTACTAACCTGCAGGCGGAAGATGACGATATGAGGTGATCAAAAACACCGCGCAGGAAGACGGGGACCGAGCCACTTGAACACGCCTGCCCCCACGACACTCGACACGGCCACCTGTCCCCAGCACGTCCCCAGCGCCAGCAGACAAGGGGCACTCAGGGACATCTGGTCGGCCCCCGTGGCGTAGAGGGCCAGGGAGGCCCTCACCGTCCACGCGCGCCACCCAGGGCCCAGCACGGGGACTTGTGGAGGAGAAAACATCGGGACGGGACCGCCACGGCCCACGAGCGGCCGCGGGCCGACAGGGGTCGCCCTCGCCGGCCACCCAGGGCCACCCAGGGCCCGGTCCCCGGCCCCAGCACGGGGACTTGTGGAGGAGAAAACATCGGGACGGGACCGCCGCGGCCCACGAGCGCCCGCGGGCCGACAGGGGTCGCCCTCGCCGGCCACCCGCGCCACCCAGGGCCACCCAGGGCCCGGTCCCCGGCCCCAGCACGGGGACTTGTGGAGGAGAAAACATCGGGACGGGACCGCCGCGGCCCACGAGCGCCCGCGGGCCGACAGGGGTCGCCCTCGCCGGCCACCCGCGCCACCCAGGGCCCGGTCCGCGCCCCCAGAGTAGGACTCGGAAGAAGCCACGGACGACTGGGTGCCACTCACAGGGCTGTCCCTGCCTCCTGAGCGGGAACCAGGGAAAATGGGTAGGAAAGGCGAGGCCGAGGGAGAGGGACACGCATGCACGGGACGGCGGCCGGTCGCCGGACACCCTCCTCTCCCGCCCGCGTGTGCCGTCTCCTTCCTGTCCCCGCGGGGTGGGTCGGGTCTCCAAAGCGGCCACAGCGTGCTAGTCGACCTGCCCGGGCAGCCCCGCAAGCCGCCTGGCTGGCTGAGCCTGGAAGCGCGGCGACAACGTCCTCCCGCCACACAGCCCTGCAGGCCCAAGCTCTGCCTCCCAGATGTCCCAGCCGGCGTCCCGGCACGAACCAGATGGCCCCGCGAAGGCTGCTTGCTTCCCGGAACTCAGCCTCGCTCGCATCGGGGACTGTCCCCTGCTTTGCCTGCTGCACCGAAGATTCAGAGGACAAGAGACTTGTAGAAAAGCGGCCGCCAGGTGGAGCCCGACCACAACCGGCGCCAGCCACCAGAGGTCTGCTGCAAAACACGGGGCAACCCTCTGGAGCCCATCATTTCAGAGTCCAGAAGGTCCCCCGGGGGCATCAAACACAGTCCCCCTACTCCCCACGGAAGCCATCGAAAAATGACGGGTCAGTCTAGGGCCACGCCACCCTGAACGCGCCCAATCTCGTCTGATCTTGGAAGCTAAGCAGGCCCCGGCCTGGCTAGCACTGGGATCAAAGAAAGGATGGGTCGGCCCGACCACCGACATCGTCCACCAAACCCGTCTCTGCACAGACCACAACATAGCCGAGAGACAGACAGGCAGAAACAGAAACAGAGAAAGGGAGAGAAAGGAAAAGAACAGAAAGAAAAGAGACGGAGAAACAGAGAGAGAAAGTCAGAAAGAAAAAAACAGTAAATAAGAAAAGACAGGAAGAGGGCACGGGGAAGAAAGAAAAAGGAAGGGAGGAAGGAGATAGGAAACACAGAAAGACAGAAGGAAAGAAGAAATAAGGAAAGAAAAGACAGGCAGAAAGAAAGAGAATGAGAAAAAGGGAGGAAGGATGGAAGCAGAAAGAAAGAAGAAAGAAAGAAAGACAGACAGACAGACAGACAGAAGGAGGGAAAGAAAGAAAAGAAAAAGAAAGGAAATTAAGAGAGAAAAAGAAAGAGCACGGAAAGATGGAAAGAGAAAAAGATAGAGAGAAGGAAGGAGAGAGAAAGTATAGAAAGAGACAGAAAGGAAGAAGGAAGGAGAGAGAAAGGAGAGAATGAGAAAGAAAGAAGGTAGGAAAGTAGAAAGGGGGAAGAAAGATGGAAAAAACAGAGATAGAAACACAGGATAACAGGAGAAAGGAAGAGAGGAAAGAAAAATGGAAAGAAATACGGAAGGAAGGAAGGCAGGCAGGCAGGAAGGAAGACAGGAAGACTGAAAGAAGGAAACAACAAAGAAGTAAAGAAAAGGCAGAAGGAGGAAGAGAAAGAAAGAAAGAAAGAAAGAAAGAAAGAAGGGGGGGGGAGAGATGATAGGATGAGAAAACCTTTCTGTCGTGGAATCATAAAACCCCTTCCTATCTTAGGATCATGAAACCCAGGGTGGAACTATGATACACTTCACATTCTCAGAGCACGCCGGCTGGTGAAACAAAGAAAGAAGTCGGGGACAAAGAGAACACATTCACGGGGCCTGGCCGGAGGCCAGGGTGGGGCGGCCCGAGGCTGTCGCCAGAGCCATCTCTGTGGCAGGACGTCGCAACACGCCTACCGGATTTTCCCATAACGCTCGCCCGCCGCCAGGTGACCCCCGTCATCCACCGATCCAAGTGTCAGCCTGGAAAGGACGGGCTCCCTCGTGGGGGAGGGAGCGTGGGGGCGGGAGTGGGTACACACTGGGTCGCAGGCCTCCTCCCGGCCCCTCTCGGACCACGTCTCTCAGCCCTCGGGCACACTCCCCACCACTAGTCGACCAGAGAGCCCCCGGGGGCGGGGGGCCGGAGGGGGGCGTCCACGGCAGGGAGAGAGGACAGGGACCCATCGGCCCGTGCTAGATGCCACGGGTGGAGGCAGGACCTGCTGAAGACACACGAACAGTACGGAGAGGTTCAGAGCGGGGCCTAGGCGCAGCCACTCACGATGATTGGACAGACAGTTGGACTATCTGTCACGGTGGACCGAAGCGCATGAAGTGGGCGCTCCCGGAAACGGCGTGTGTGTGTGTGTGTGTGTGTGTGTGTGCGCGCGTGCGCGTGCGCGTGCGCGTGTGCCTGTGTGTGGGAGGGAGAGAGAGAGAGAGAGAGAGATGGGAGAAGACGGTCGGTACATTCACTCACTCCTGTACCCGGGCCAGTCGTTTCTCCCGAAGGACAGAAATCCATAAAACACCCACGTCTAAAGAGTGTTTACACAGAGCTAACCCTAGGTCGAATCAGTCAGGAGTCGAGTGCGGGGAATCCTATGGTCCCAAACTGGGACTCCAGTCCCGGCCCCATAGCAAAAGGGGGTCATTTCTCAGAAAACGCACGCACACAGAAACGGGTAACGTTTATACAATTTTATACCGTGGTAGTGACTTCCTTCCCCGAGCCCGTGTTCTTAGGATCGGTCTCACTACATAGTACTTTTTTTTTTTTTTTCTGAGCTTTATTTTATTTTATTTTATTTTACTGTCATTTCGTTAGAGATGATGGGGAGGGGTGGCGGGGGAGCAGGGCATAGTTCACTCACTGGAAGCCTCAAACTCCTGGGCTCCAGCGATCCTCCTTCCTCAGCCTCCCAAATCGCTGGGACTACAGGCGTGTGCCACCATGCCCGGCTAATTTTTTTCTATTTTTGGTAGAGACGGGGGTCTTGCTTTTGCCGAGGCTGGTCTCGAACTCCTGACCTCAAGCGGTCGGTCCTCCTCCCCGCCTTGGCCTAGGATTACAGGCGTGAGTCACCAAGCCTGGCCTGGATCGGTTTTTAATAGGTAAGGTCTACGAGACATCCCAGTCCAAACATCGATTCGGTGGGTCTCTACAGGATTCCGGGCGGAGATCCGATCTGGGGTTTACAACGTGGAGAATTAAGGCCTGGCTAGCAAAGAGCCCAGTGACTGAAGAGGGACGATGCTCGTCAGTCGTACAGAGCCTGAAAAGATGCAACACGGGGAAACGTTTCCAGGTTCCTCTCAGAAGAGGATGTCAGATGAGATGCCGAAACGAAAAGAATGGGTTCAAGCCAAAAGGAAAAATAGATAAATAAGTCAATAAATAAAACTACGGGAGACAGCCAGGAGACACTGTTTCCTCAGAAATGGCTAGGAAGCCTCCCAGGATAACCTGGATAGCAGCATATGTTCCTCCTCCTCCTCCGGCTCCCTCTCTTGTGTTCGTGTTTGTTTTCTGTAAACGCCAAGATGGGGCAGGGGTGGGGGACACCACGCCGGGTGGGCGAGCAGATCACCCTTCCCACCACAGGAGGGAGCACACACACACACACCCACCCACCCACCCCGGGTCATCACTCTGTAGTTCCGCGTGAGTGAGGTGAGGCCCGGAACGGTGCTAGTAGCTTTCCAAGTGGTCAAAAAGAATGCACAATAACTGGACCGAGGCCTGTCTGGACGCTGTAAAGGCCCACTTGAAAACTTATGCTTGCTCGCTAGGTGACCGATGTCCGCTTGACCTATGTCTGTAATTGGAAATACGTACCTTGCGGAGATAAAACAAAGCAATTAACTTGTAACTAAGTGTTTAAACTTTCCAGCTGCCTGTCGTAAAATTGATTGTGCTTGCTTAACGCCTGAAAGAATGTTCCTTAATTGGAGCTATCTGTTTCTGTAAACCTGCTCGCTTAAAGACTGTAACCGAAACGAAACGGGGGCCCGAGGCTGGTCCCGGACCACACAGCTGCGGAGTAGGTGGTATAGTGTTGTTTCAACCGCCGTGCCTAAAGTCACGGAGCTCTAGCTTAGGATAGTCTGAAACCTTCCTGCTTTTTTCGGCTCGGGGCCATTCTCTGTACCTGTACCCTAACAGGGCAGGGGGTGGTCGCTGGCCAGCTAATATGGACTCATGACTTGGCTCAATTCGGTCTCTAGGTTGTCCTGTCTCGCACTCCGTACTATAACAGATGCCATACCGGTTCAACCCAGCTCTGAAGGAAAGAAATGCCGAGCGTTCCACTAGCCGGAGGAAGGCAAAACGCACCTCTGCCTTCCTCTGAGGGCACGTCTGAGTGAACGGGTCGTTCTCCCTGCCCGTCACCCCAAGCCCCTCATCCCGGACCCCACCACACCCGGCCTTGACCTCCTCGGCCCTGCCCACCAGGCCCCATCATGGCCTCTGGAGCCTGGGCTCTCTCTCTCTCCAGGCACTGGCACTGCCCCCCGCCCCCACCCCGGGACCTGAGATCCAGGGCCTCTGTCTCCCAGGCCTCCCAGCTGTCTTGACTTGCGGACTCAGTGCCTGCTCTGCCAAGAGAGACCTCTTGCTGCGGGGTGGCTCTCAGTGGCTGCATCTCAGCGGTCTAACGTGTCCCCCACCATCCACGTGGCCGCCGGCGTCAGGCTTCGGTGCCGTAGTGCCACCCTGCCTCCCTTCCGGGGGAATCCCACGCTGCCTCAGGCCCATTATGACCTGGAAGAGGCTGCACCTGTGGGGTCTGCCCATTTCCACTACCCCCCCCCACACACACGTCACCCCCCGGCCCCCCCATAGGGGTTAGGAAGAAGGCAACACTTTCTGGTACAAGGGTTGAACTGAAGGGGCGAGTGAGTGGCCACCTGGCAGGGGCATCGCAACAGATGGCTGAAGAAGTCAGCCGCCGAGTGCAGAAATGTCACGGAACTTGGGGTGCCACTGCCTTGCTGAGATAGGGCCAGGGCAGGCTTTAAAAGGCTAAAATTCTCCCTGCCTTTGGTACGTTAATACAGAACCCATGGTCCTTTCTAATTTTTGATTCCCGGAGAGGCAGGAAGTATTCCAAATGGCCACGCCATGGCTTTTCTAAATTGCCCACAAGGCCTTCTCCGACCCAGCGGGTCAGGGGTTTGCTTTGGTGTTACATCGTGGTAAAAGAGACATCCCACAGCAGTGACCATGTCCATCGACTCCGTCGGCGCTCTCAGGCTCGTAGTCCCACTTTTCAGACAAGCCTGGATGGCCACTCCGTGTCACTCTTTGCCAAATGCCAGCCACTCTCCTCCCCGCCCCGCATCCCCCATTTGGCCACCACAACTCTTCATCCCCAGGCGCCCTCCAGTAAAGTGTGCTCCTGTCTGTACACCTACTCCGTTGGGGGCGGGGGGGGGGGGGAGGTGGCACAAGAGGTGGCTGGTGGCCGGAGCAGGCCCGCCACCTTGAGTGTGTGGAACAGCGCTGAGGATTTCCTAAGGGAAGAAAGAGGGTGGGGAGAGCGAGAGAGCATCTCCTCCTCGTGAACCTCACAGATGATTGAGGACAAACAGGCCTGCACGGGGAGGGTGCCGAGTCTGCACCAGAGAAAATGGCTTTGTGGGGGGGTGGGAGGGGAAGAGGGCAGAAAGATTTTCTGTCTTTTTAAAACTTCCCCCAGGCTTTTGGGAACTTGCAGCCCGGCCTGCATCCCTGAGGCACGTTAACTCTTTGGTTATAACTCCAGGTGGCCCCCAGGGTGGGCGGCCCACAGAGTTCAAGGGCTTTCTTCTCAGCAGAGACGGGACCTTTAGAACAGCTAACTGCAGTAATTGCCTGAAGCTGAGAACCAACCCTCCTTCCTTTAAAACCTCTGTATTTCTGCCTAGGCCTATGTTCACGAAATTTGGGGGTTTGAGACTGAGAAGCTCTACCCTATTTATTTCCTCCTTTGTCAGCAAAGTAGACTCTCTGTTTTCTTACTCCTCATACCGCTTGTCCTCGTTATTCGGCCTCGTGGACAAGCAGCTGAGCTTTCGGTCACAAGTCCACACCCCAGGGTGGAGGGGTCCAATCCACCCCTGTCCAGACCTGGGCCCTTCCTGCCTCCCTCTCGAGACGATCTGTTTGGCAGCCCAGCCGCCTTGGACTGGGCCACAAGGAGGACACAAAGTAAAGACCCAGCCCCCCCGCCCCCCCCCCACACACGGTAGTGGCGGTGGGTGGCAGTTCTCCAAGGGTTTGGGGCTTTTCCTGAGGCAGGAGACGGAGGGGACTGATTTCTTTAGAGCTCCGTCCCCTCCCCCATGCGGTGTGCCGCCTGGAAGCGGCAGCTCGCGGGGCGGGGTCGGGGCTGAAAGCGGCTCCGCCCGAGAGAAGCCCGAGGCGGCTACGTGCAAGCGCGCATGCACAGTCAGCTCGCGGGGCGGGGTCGCGGCTGAAAGCGGCTCCGCCCGAGAGAAGCCCGAGGCGGCTACGTGCGAGCGCGCATGCGCAGTCAGCGCAGTGAGTGGGGGAGGGGTGGAAACCGGCGGAAGGGCTCCGCCGGGGGCCCGGCCATCTGTGCGGCCAGGCTAGGGGTTTCCCTCTTGGGCCGGGAGCTCGTACCCCGCCCCCAGCCCGCAGGCAATCCCGAGGGGCAGAAGCACGACTTGCTGGGCACCTCCTCGGGCGAAGCGGTCGCGGTGGCTGGGTTACGTGGGGCCCAGACGAGTCTCTGGTTCTGGGAGCGGCACCTCCCCCACGCGCCTCTCCTCTTGGGCCTTCACCCTCCCCCCCCCCCCCCCGCTCCAGCCCCAGGGGAGGGGAGGAGTGGGGGGCAGGGAGACGACCTCAGGGAGGAGCCAGACCAACTGAATGAAAGCTTTTCATGAACTCGTGTGCCTTTCCCAGGGAAACACCATTTCTGGAGTCTATGAACTAAAATAAAATCTTAAGCCGCCCCCCGCCCGCCACCGCCAGCTGACCCGTCCCGTGGTTGGCCCAGGGAACCCTAGAAAAACCCTTAAACCTGAGCTGCTGCCCCGCAAGGACAGGGGAAGTCAGACACTCCTCCCTGATGGAGTCAGATTTTATAACAATGAGATACTGAATGTCCGACGGGCCTAAGGCCAGGCAAGACAAAGCTTAACGCATATCTAGCAGGCCAACCGTTTACTGAACTACAGGGCACTTGAGTTTTGGGTAAACTGTCCAGTGGCTTGTCTGTGATTAGCAGACCTCCTTACCTTAACTGAAAACATGATGCAAAGCCTTTAGGCAGAGGTTCATTTATGTCATCAATTGCAAATCAAAGAATCTTTAAACCCAGCTGTAAACCTGTAAACACCGCACCCTCCCTCCCCCGCCCCCCCCAACTGCCAGATGTCCTGCCTTTTCAGCCCAGACCAATGTACCCCTTCCATGTTTTGATTTGTGATTTTACATGTAATTCCTGTCTCCCTAAAATGTATGAAGCCAAACTGTAACCCACCCCACCACAATGGGTCCGCTTGCTCAAGGCTTCTTGGGCGTAGCTCTCTGGGCCATGATCACGGCCGTTGGGCTCAGAATAAAACTCTTTAAATTATTTTGCAGTGATTTGGGGTTCTTTTCCATGGACGAGTCAATCGTGTTCACATTATTTTAGCCTTGGGAGCTTTTTCTTTTCTATTATGTCTGATCCTGATCGCTAGCCAGGTATTCATTCATATTTTTGGTTGGTGGTGGTGCTCAAGCTCGTCTTTGTACATCCCAAATTGGCGTAAGCCACCGTGAATATGTTTTACACCTTCCAAGAGCTAGCGCTTATTGCCGTATCATAACCAGGGCTCGCAGCAATTTTTCTTTTTTTTTTTTTTAAAGCTGCTTCCACTTTCCACCTAGGTATACATACGAGTATACCCTTTAAATGAATGCTTGCATCGAGGAACCAGGAAGTGGTTTTTGTTGTTGTTGCTGTTGTTGTTTTCCCCCAGTCATTTATCTGCTCCTCAACCCTCATTATTTATCACACACACACACACACACACACACACACCCCCCCCATCTCTGTAGAAAAGCTCACGGAGATTGTTCATCCACCGCGTGCTTTCTGTTGACAGTATCTGAGACGATAAGGAGCACCATGCATTCTGTTCTAAGAGAAAAATTGCATATATCAGTATGATTATATTTTACTTCTTGTGTGAATTTAGTGGATCTCATAAAAGCTGATCTTGGTTTTCACAGCAGAGAAAAGTGGGCTTCTGTTTTGGTTTTGTTTTTGTTTTTCTGGAGGGGTGGTGTCTTCACATAAGTGATCATCTTTACAAGTATGCTATATCCGAGAAATTTCAGAAAGCTGCAAAGAGTGACTTGTTGACAATGCTTGCATTGAATGATGTATCTGAATCTGTGAATCGAAGGGGTCAGCATCTGACCAGAAAGCACTGTTAGAGGAAGAGGGGTTTCGGGTCTTTTCCTAAATTGTATCTGCCTAAGGCGGAAAATATTTCTGTTTCCCTATGACATGGTATTTTCCTCACAAGCAGTGTTAATGGCTCCATATGTCTCTAGACTGGCTGCAGAGCAGAGACTCCATGGTCTCCACTACTTGACTCTGTCTGTCCAAGAATGGCCTCCACAGCTCTCCTCTGTGAGATATCCACTCTCAGAGGTGGCACGGTATGGTGGGTAGGGGGATATGCTGGATTTTGAAAACTCAGAGTTTGAACCCCAGTGCTTTATTTCTTAGCAACATGAACTTTGTCAGATCACATCACCCTGCTGAAGCCCAGTCACCTAAAGGGTAGAAAATGCAATGGATAGATTGACGCTTCTCTTCTCTTCTCCTCTCTTCTTTCTCTCTTTCTTTCTTTCCTTGTGTCTTCCTGTCTCTCTCTCTCTCTCTCTCTCTCTCTCTCTCTTTCTTTTTGTCTCTTTCTTTTTTTTCTTTTGACGGGCCCTCACTCTGTTTCCCAGACTAAAGTGCAGTAGCATCATCATAGATCACTGCAACTTCAAACTCCTGGCCTCAAGCGATCCTTTCCCCCTAGGCTTCCCAAAGTGCTAGGATGCAGTTTTATTTTTATCTGTGACACCATGGGAGGAAATATCTTTTAGGGTCATAGGGTCAGAAATTTAGATCTCTTCTTTGAACTCATGGTAGCGGCTAACTGGGATTTTCAGTGTGTAAACGTAAGCCACTTGTAATTTCACCAGTACTCCCGTTACTTGTCATCTATTCAGGAGGTGAACTCTTCTTCCCCTACCATCTACTGTTCAAACGCGTTGGCCACAAGGATAATTTGAATATCAGATTCAGAGCACAAATAATTAAGGTCCTGTAGCGTTAATAAGTAAAAGGGGCCACACACAAACCTGTGGAAGTCTGTGTCCCTTCCAGTTTTTTATTTTGTTTGTTTGTTTGTTTGTTTTTGGGTTCCCCCCCCCCCCCGAGACTGAGTCTCACTCTGTTGCCCGGGCTAGAGTGAGTGCCGTGGCGTCAGCCTAGCTCACAGCAACCTCAAACTCCTGGGCTCAGTCGATCCTCCTGCCTCAGGCTCCCCAGGAGCTGGGACCACAGGCATGTGCCACCATGCCCGGCTAATTTTTTTCTATATATTTTTAGTTGTCTGGACAATTTCTTTCTATATTTTTAGTAGAGACGGGGGCGGGGGGTCTCACTCTCGCTCGGGCTGGTCTCGAACTCCTGACTTTGAGCGATCCTCCCGCCTCGGCCTCCCAGAGTGCTAAGTTTACAGGCCTGAGCCAACGCGTCCGGCCTGTGTCCATTCTTTAATGTTGTGTGTTGCTCAGTTATGAAAAGGCAAGGGAACATAAAATCCGAGTTTTAGGGATGACTTATAGGCTCAGTATTCTTTTTTTTTTTTTTTTTTTTTTTGCCTCCTCTAAGCCTATGTGAATATCAAGGAGGGTAAAAAATTCAGTGTTCTCAGTTCAGTGCCCAACCAACCTCTGTTTCCAGAGTAAAAATTGAGCATCCTATTACACCTTTATTTCCCTTTGGTATGCTAAGGCCCAACTCGGCAGAGAGGTCACTGTTTATTCTCTTGGCTAAGATCACATGTGCCATAGTCTGTCTGCTTTGTCTCCTTTAGGGGTAATCATCCAATCTTACCCGGGCCCCTCACATCCTCGTGACAATAGGCCTCCTTGGTTTACTGAAATAGAAAAGACCGGCTCATCAGCAATGTTTGATCGGTTGCTTCAGAAACAAATGTTGTTCTGCTTTCTTTACTATGTTTGTTTTTTTTTTTTTTTTTTTTTCCTTCTTTCTTCCGTCAGACCCAATCCGATATAGGTGGGAGAGAAGGTAACCGGAGCCTCTTGAAAAACCGAAGTGAACCAAAGCGAGCTCACAGATTCAGATAGAAATCAGGAGGAAGAAAAATTGAGAGATAACATGGATTTTCTGTCTAGCGGGTGTTCTCACACTTCAATTTTACCAGAAGCGTTAGGTAGGATGACGATGACGATAATTGTGACAAACACTATTCTCATTGGACAGATAAGGAGGCAGGCTCAGAGTGACGAGTAACCTGGGCCTAAATAGATCGCTAAGAAGCATCATAGTGTGTTCCTTGGTTACGCTGTTTTGTGAAGCTCAAAAAGTTTGGGGTGCGCGTGCGTCCATGTGCGTACGCAATCATAGGTGTTCTAGTAAAACGGATATGAGGTAGGATTTCCCATACCTTCAATGATTTCATGTCCTGCAGGAACATAATGTTCCGGGATCAGGTTTTTATTCTGCCTTCTGTGCCACATGCTCAACATGCCTGTGACTTTACAGCCGAGACTTGCTCAGGGGGAGCCCATTCTCATCTTCTGGGAGGTTCTGCTAATCTTTAAAAGACAAGGACATAGGAAGATGATCCTATAACAACGACTGTGACCACGATTAAAGGCTTACTGTTTACCACGCGTGCTTCTGCGGGCTTTGCCTGCATTTGCTTTTTCACTCTGCCCAATATCCCTGTGGGGTAGGCACCATGATTTCTGCATTTGCAGATGAAGAGGCTGAGGCTCAAGAGGATTTATGACTCGCCAAGTTACCAAACACGGAGTGTCGTCCAGGTAGCCAGTCCAGGCCCCCCGGCTCTGCAGCCACTCTGCAATGCTGATTCTGAGCCTGACCGTTTCATCACTGGTGGCTCCCTGAGAACCTTGACTCGGCCCCCTTCCTCAGTTCACTTGGGAAACATATTCATGTGTGTGTATTTCTCTTCTTCCCTCTCCCACCCCCCCCTCTGTTTTAGTTTTTATTATTTTGAAAAGTGCATAGAACGATAAAAACTTTAAAAGTAGGAAAAAGCTTACGGAACACATAAGGACACAGAGAAAGAAAATATCTGTGTACAACAGTGCAACGCATTTGTGTTTTAAGTCGTGGTGTTGCCAAAGAGTCCAAAAGTTTAAAAGAAAGAAAAACAAACAAACAAACAAACAAACAAACAGACAGACAAAAAAAAAAAACCAAACCACCATGGAAAAGTTTATGAAGTGAAAACACTTACAGTAAGCTAAGGTTAATGTATTATTGAAGAAAGAAATTTCTAAAGGTAAATGTCGTGCGGCCTAAGTGTCCAGGGTTTATGAAAACCTACAGTAAGTAATGTCCTAGGCCTTCACATTCACTCACCACTCACCGCCAACTCACAGACTCACCCAGAGCAACCTCCCGCCCGCCCTGCAAGCTCCATTCACCGTAAGTGCCCTGGCCTGGGTGTCCCACTGCACAGAAACCTATTAGACTGCATTTCTTCCCATTACTATCAGTAGTTGTACATTTCTTAGGACTGTAGGCCTACGATACACCTCCAGGCATAGTTAGGGGTTGGGAAGAGGAGGGAAGAGGCCATTCTTCATTTATTAATTGGGTAGCATGGGGACAGGGGAGGCAGTTTCCTCCTTCTCCTCCTCGGCCCCCTTCTCTCTTGTTTCGCTTCTCCCTCTCTTGTTTTTCTTTATTCCTCTCCCAGTTCCCCCTTCCATCGTCTCGATGGATTTGGATGAGACGTAGACATTTTCTACGTCAGGCCTTAATCATACCGAGGGAGCAGGAGAAAAGTAAGCCGCCTACCATGACACAATGGAATGGAAGTTTGTCAGCCATTGACTGCTGTGGCATTCCGACATTTAGTGTCTTCAGGACATTCTATATTTCTGCTATCCCACTAGAATATATCGCCTCGATCACTACTGTGTGGCCACATCCCAGCTGTTTCGTGAGCCACCCTCAATGTTCGTGACAATGTAGTGTGGGGACTCCCTCCGTCTGGTGCCTTAAACTCGCACATTTGGGGTTTTGTATCAGGATAGCAAAGCGATCGCCTTTAAATAACCTGGCTGGCCATGGTGGCTCATGCCCGTGATCCCCGCAACTTGGGAGGCAGAGACGGGAGCGTGACTTGAGCCCAGCAGCTGGAGACCAGCCTGGGTAACACGATGAGACCTCATCTCTACCAACAAAAAAAAAAAAAAAAAAAAAAAGAAAAAAGAAAAATTATGGCGGGTGTGGCAGCATTTGCCTATAGTCCCAGCTACTCAGAAGGCTGAGGCAGAGAGGATCACTTAAGCCCTGGATTTGGAGCTTGCTGTGAGCTACAATCAGGCCAAGGCGGCCTGGGAGAGGACAGAGTGAAAGAAATCCTGTCTCAAAAAAAAAAAAAAAAAAAAAAAAAAAAGAAAGAAAGAAAAGAAAAGAAAAGAAAGAAAACAAGACCGATAACACAACACAACTTAGAAGACTTGGTGTTACCGAAAGCTCGGCCACCTGCCCACGAGGCCGAATAACGAGGACAAGCTGTTTGAGGAGGAAGGAAAGAGAGAGTCTATTTTGCCGGTAAAGGAGAAAATAGGGTAGACCTTCCCATCTCAAGCCTCCGAATTTCCCCGAACACAGGGCTAGGCAGAAATACAGAGCTTTTAATGAGGGGGGGAGGGGTTCTCAGCTTTAGCGATGATTGTGGTTAATTATTTCAATCATCCAGGCTCTGCCAAAAACAAAGCCTGTGAACTCTGCCGGCCGCCCACCTGGGGGGGGGCGGGGCAGGGGACCACTTGGGAGTTTTAAGAAAAGATTTAACCTGCCTTGGGGACATAGGCCAGACTACAAGCTCCCAAAAGTGGTGGTGGTGGTGGTGGTGGTGGTGATGGGGAGCGTAAAACGACAGAACGTCTTTCTGTCCTTTATTGGTTTCTCCTTTTTCCCCCCTAGGTGCCAAAAGACCTGAGACTGATGCCGAAAAGAAATAGGTACAGGCGCCCACGTGCACACACAAAGATATACGATCGAATACATCGTGTTGACAGTGGGGGAAACTGGAAGATGATGGGGAAGTATCACGAGCAACTTTGTATTTCTTCCAGGACAGGAAAATGGACACGAAGAGAAAAATTCATCGTTCTCGGCGTAGGATAAAAAGCCACATCTTGTTATATAATATAATTCATTCTGTGATTTAAGTTTTTATACGACATGATATTCGATAAGCCTAAAAAACAAGATAAAAGAGAAACAAACAAAAGGGAAAAAATAAAAATAAAAAAGACGACGGGCAGAGGCCTACGGTCCCGGGAGGAGGCAGAGAGCGGGAGGAGGGGCGCCTCCCGCAGACAACAGGGCGGGTGGGCGGAGACCCGCTAGAGGCTAGGGCTGCCCCGGGCGGGCCCAGAGCTGCGGGCCCGGGAAGAAGAGGGTGGGACCGTCCGGACCGTGCTCTCCTCCCCGCCCTCCACACCTCCCGGGAGTCAGCTCTTAAACTCCCAACGTCACCTGACTTTCCAGATCCCGAGGTCTGATCAAAGTGGCCGCAAGGTGACACCCAGCAACCGCTGCCGGTGTCATCCTGAAAAGAACGGACCCTATGACTGACGGGGGTGGGGCGGGGTGGGGGTGGGGCGCACAGTGGGTGGCCCGGCCAGCTCCCCTTCCGCCTCGGAGCGGATCGGATCATCTGGAACTTTATCCAGAGAGGAGAGAGTGCCCCTGGGTGTGTGCTAGAAGCCGGAGGGTTGGGGCAGGGACCTACCCAAGAGAGAAGTAGAGTACAGGGAGTTTCAGAGTTGACCCACTCACGATCTCGCCCTGGTCAATACAAGAGTGGCAATATCTGTCACCGTGGAATGAACACTTGGTACCGAAGACCTTTGTCTATGCTGGCCCCCCTATGCCTAGGGGGGGCATGTGGCCAGAATCTGACATCCTAAACGTCTTCGTAGAAAGAATTTGGGGGCGGGGGTGGGGGAGAGAGACAGAAATAGAAAAGAAAGGGGGAAAGAAATGGCTG
>NW_027183188.1:0-48253 GCF_041146395.1 Eulemur rufifrons | reverse complement strand
ATTGCACTACAGATAACTGTCAAACCACAACGGAGTCAGCAAGAAAAGTAGAAACCAAGGATACATCTATAAAAGGACCATCAAATAAAACATAGGAGTAGTCACTACATATTGGAATTACTGAGAATATAAATGGATTAAATTATCCAATGAAAAGAAAGAATGACTGAAAGGTAAAACAAATAAATGAATAAAAAGATTCAACTATTCCTCTGGTACAAGAGACAGACCTAACTTTTAAAAATACACATAGACAGAAATCAAAGCTATAGAAAAATAAATTTCATGAAAATGAAAACCAAAATAAATTACAGGTAGTTACACTGTTATGGTCTGAGATGTGAGAAATGACCACCAAAAGACCGAATTGAGCCAAATCAGGAGTCCTTATTAGCGGGCCAGTGACTACCCTCTGTACCGCCCAAAGGCGGCACAGAGAGCAGCAGTGAGCCTTTGAAACAGAAAGTTTTTATATTGTAAGTTTGTGGGTGGATAATTACTAAGATAGAGTAAGCACGTGTACAAAAAGCCTTGAGTAAGCATTATATCATTTTCTTATCCTTGGTGTAACAGGATCTGGACAGTTTGGGCTCTGGGCCGTATCTTGTTCATGCAAAACATGAGTGTTGTAACGGCTTCACGCAAAACGTGGGGGCTGTAATCACTTTATGCAGAACATGGGTGTTGTAGTCACTTAGAAATTTCTGTGTTGGGGGTAGCAAGCAGGAGCAAGCAAGTTTACAGAAGCGGAATGGCAGATTAATGATTTTTCGGCGCGAAACTCAGACTAAGAATACATACATGAAACACAATAGACTTCAGCTCAGAAGTAGAAATTAGAGAAAAAGAAGGACCTTGCGTAATTGTAACTTGTGAATTCATAAAAAGGATATCCCTTTTGTAAATAAATACCCCCTATCATCAGGGCACTGAAATATGAAAAGCAATTACGTAAAAAGCTCAAGGGATGAAAAGACTGCAATACAACAGAGTAGGAGACTTCATTGCCCCATTTTCAGCAATAGGCAGATCATTAAAAGAGGGGAAAAAAAAGAAAATATAGGAGACTTCTTGATTTTAAACCAACTTCCCTAACAAATATATGTGGGACACTCCATCCATCTATAGCAGAGCAGGACGACTGTAGTTAAGAAATTAATATGCACTGTACACTTTCAAGTAGCTGGAAGAGAGCATTTTGCATATTCCAAACACAAAGAAATCATAAATGTCTCAGATTATAAATTTGCTATTTGCCTGATTTGATCATTAGACATTTTATACACATGTAATATAAAAAATCTAAAATTATTAAGCAGATTTAAAAATGTTAAAAGTCCTTTCTATTTAGATAGGATGGTATTGTCACACAGTAAAAATAAACCAACACAGAGCTGAAAAATGGATATTACTTTACCTTTCAATAGTACATTTCCTAAAAATGATACATGCATTCAGTTTTATAAAATATATTTAATTGTATTTTATAATATTGGTTGGAATGGACACACTTTCACATAGAAAATTATAATCTCCACTTTGGAGAACTACTTCATAGCATGAATACAGATATTTTCAACTGAACCAAGTGGAAAGAGTAACATTGGGGCAGTGCCCGTGTGTGTGTGTGTGTGTGTGTGTGTGTGTGGTGTAGGAGCCTTTACAAGTGCACAGAGCTACGTCCATGGCGGATGTGTTGTGTGTGTGTGTGTGTGTGTGTGTGTCTATGTATGTTTACGCACCTTCAAATTCTAAGAGATTCTTGGGTATGTTACTTGGGGTTTGTCATAATATTTGGAAAATTGTTGCCTATATAATTCTTCAAAGATTTATTTTTGTCTGTTTTTAATTTTCCTTTGGAATGTGAAACATACATATTACAATTTTCATAGTGATATTCTGTCTTCTTCACTCTTTTTGTCTATGCAACTTGGTTTGTGTCATTCCCAATGACACTTTCTTAAGTCTCTTGTTTCATTTTTGGGCTCAGCCCACTCTACTGACGAGGGCACCCAAGGCTTCTTCAATTCGCAAGCACATTGTTTGATTATTTCATGTTTTGCATTTGATTCTTTTTTTTTTTTTTTTTTTTTTTTTTGAGACAGAGTCTCACTCTGTTGCCCAGGCTAGAGTGAGTGCGGTGGCGCTAGCCTAGCTCACAGCAACCTCAAACTCCTGAGCTCAAGCAATCCTCCTGTCTCAGCCTCCCGAGTAGCTGGGACTACAGGCATGCACCACCATGCCCGGCTAATTTTTTCTATATATATTTTTAGCTGTCCATATAATTTCTTTCTATTTTTAGTAGAAATGGGGTCTCACTCTTGCTCAGGCTGGTCTCGAACTCCTGAGCTCAAACGATCCACCCACCTCCCAGAGTGCTAGGATTGCAGGCATGAGCCACCGCGCCCGGCCTACATTTGATTCTTGATGTTTCCATCTGTCAGCAGCAGGCACCTGTCTGATCCTACAGTCCGCCCATATTTTCCCTTAGAGATTTTTGTGTATTAACTCTAGTTGTTTTAAATATTCTATTGATTTAAATCATTCTAATATGGTGTCATTTCAAAATCACATTCTGATCATTTGTCCATTATGACTTTTGTCTTCCTCCTGGAAAAGTCTTCTAATTCTTGTGGGTAGCCAGACACATTGCACTGGACAGTTGGTGGGGCCTCATGACCTATGCTGTATCTATGCATCTTCTCCCTGCAGTTTCTCATACCCTACCTTGACTAGGCCTTTCTTGTGGAGGTTTCTGACAATCTCCTCGGGGCCACATTTGGACTCAGTTTCTGCCGTGGCTACCACAGTTGAAGGCTGTTCCTTCTACGTCCACCAGAGACGTCAGATTCCTCCAGTGACCCCGGTTTCTGTTTCTTGCTTGGCTGTATGTTTGCACCTTGTGCTGTCCTGCAGAGGTCTGTCTGTGTCAGCTCTGCCACACGCGGTCCCCTGTGATGTCCCCCTGACAATTGTCAATGGATGGACGGGGTGGGCTGAGGTGGGATTGTCTGCCCTTCGGCAGAGCTGTATTTCTAGTGGGCTGGGGGCCCTGGGTCTGGCTGCTGCCTCCAGGTGTCCCCGTCTCTGCCCCAGAGGAGCTGATGGTCCAGCATCTTGCCCGTCCTCCTGGGGTACAGTGTCCCTGGTTGTCCCTCATTGCTCTCTCTCCCAGCCGCAGGGGTTCTCCCTCGGTGTCCTTACCTTCCAGGTGTGCTGCCCTTCCCTGCAGATTGAGGCTTTTCTTCCACAGGGAATGGGGAGGTGGCTCTGGGCCTAACCTTGGTGGGGACCTCTGTTCCCTCCCAGGTCCTACAGTGTCCATCTGTGCCCTCAGGATGCCAGTTTTGTCGGTTTTGTGGCAGATCAATTCTCAGTTCCACAGTGGTGATGGGGATGGGTCTGGATGCACTTCCGAAGTGTGTGCATCCCTCTCTCCCAGAGAGTTTGTGACTGTGCCTGTTACAGAGGACAGAGACAAGGGGAGGGGAATCCCCTTAAACACTGTGCCCCTGAGCATTTCCCAGCAGGATGCCTTCACCATGCTCAGCCTCCAGCAGTCCAGTGCATGCTGGCAGCTGCATCCTGCCGTAGCCTACATTGTATATGGCAGCCCCTGCCCCAGAGCAGCGAGCTCCCTGGCTCTGTCACTTCCTGCAAAACTCATCTCTCCCCACCTTGAGTTAGTTTTTAGTCTTACAGCATCAATTATCTGAATTTTTAAGTAATGTTTGCAAAATTGCAACTACTGCAGTTTATCTGTTGTTGTCAATGTTGTTCTAAGAATAAAATAATAAAATGTGTTTCTCACTTGTGTACACCTTCAAGCTCAGTAGCAGGTTTATTTGTAAGACCCAGAAAATGTAAGTAATGGATATCGATCAATATCTTAACAGAAAAATTACTGTAACTGTGTTCATTGGAATACTACGCCTTGTTATCATCTATGAATGTAGGATACACAACACAGCACCGCTGTTACTCGCCTTTACACTGAGTTAATAAGAGTACAGATTACATTATTCCATTTTTACATATTCTAGAAAATGAAAGCTAAAGTAGTTTAACAAGATCAACGTCTGCCCAGGGGATGGTGGAAGAAGGTTAGCGGACAGAAGGGAAGACACAAGCAGAGATGGAAACATTACCGAGAATTGATCTGCTCAAAGTCTTCATAATGATTATGGATGTGTCAATATTTGTCAATTGCACACTTTAAATATATGAAGTTCTCCCCATGTAAATTATAACTCATTAAACTTATTTCACATAAATAATAAAAATACTATTGGTAAGAAGTCTTACAAAGATAATATGTTACCTGTCGAAGCACCCTGAAAATTCAGCAGCATCTACCTTGGCATCTGCCTCTGTTGGGGTAAAGTCCAGGTGTGGAAAACCACACATGTTTTCATGACAGAGTTCTAGAACCCGCACTAGACATGCTCAGCTGTGTGCGGGAGATGGTTCAGGGGTCAGGCGTGTGCAGTGCTGAGGAGCACAGGCTCAGATCCCAGAACTCACTCTCACCAGACGTGAGCTCCTGACACATTACACAGGCCCTCGATGCTCTGGGGTGACTCTCACATTTGTAACATGGAACAGACATGGACACTTACAGCACATGATCCATGTCCTTGTGACAATAGGAAGTACGATGATGGATGCTCAGTATTTATCACATTGAAATCACATAAGAAGAGCTTATAATGTATAATAAAGTATTACAATTGTCATACACCTCCCCCAGACACTGAGTTGTGATCTGGACCCTGACCTCCCTCAGCTGTCCCACCCCAGGGCTTGCTATATAGCAGGGGACATGCAAATAGGGCCCTCCCTCTGCTGATGAAAACCAGCCCAGCCCTCATCCTGCAGCTCTGGGACAGGAGCCCCAGCCCCGGCATTCCCAGGTGTCCCCATTTGGTGATCAGGACTGAACACAGACACTCACCATGGAGTCTGGGCTCAGCTGGGTTTTCCTTGTTGCTCTGTTACAAGGTAATTCATGGAGAACTGGAGATATTGGTGTGGGAGGGGATGTGAGTGAGAGAAACAGGGGTGTGTGTGGCAGTTTCTGACCAGGCTGTGTCTGTGTTTGCAGGTGTCCAGTGTGAGGTGCAGCTGGTGGAGTCTGGGGGAGGCTTGGTCCAGCCTGGGGGGTCCCTGAGACTCTCCTGTGCAGCCTCCGGATTCACCTTCAGCAGCTACTACATGTACTGGGTCCGCCAGGCTCCAGGGAAGGGGCTGGAGTGGGTCTCAACCATTAGTAATGGTGGTAGCACAAACTACGCAGACGCCGTGAAGGGCCGGTTCACCATCTCCAGAGACAACAGCAAGAACACGCTGTCTCTGCAAATGAACAGTCTGAGAGCCGAGGACACAGCCCTGTACTACTGTGCCAGTGACACAGTGAGGGGACATCAATGTGAGCCCAGACACAAACCTCCTGCGGGGGCAGCGCGGGGCCACCAGGGGGCGCGAGGGACACAAGGAGCAGAGTCAGCCCAGGGCATGTGCAAGTGACAATAATGGTTCATTTTCTGTCAGACTTTGGGGCTTCCTCTCTGGAAATTTCATCCTGAGACCTTCCTTCTTTCGTGGCTCTGTGCTCGTCACTGTAGTGTCTGAATTAGAAGCGCCTTGTTGTAGTAAATGAACACACTCTCACCTGCACACAAGGCAGAACGTCACTCACGTGGGCAGAAATGGCCCTGCTGTTACCACAGGGGTCAGAGTGCTGAGGAAGGAAGCCCAGGGGAACCTGCTGAGCATTTTCCAACCAGACTCAGCGCACAGACCTCAGTGGGACTCCCCGAGTGGGACAGTCTTTGGGATTCAGGTTGGGACATGTAGGGACCTGGGCAGGGTCAGTGTCTCATAAAACCTAAGAGTTTCAAGTTGTTCTCTCCTCATTTAAACCTGTACATTTCTGATGCAGAAATGATTTAGTTCTAATTTTTTTCCCAGGGAGTCGGTTTTGTTTCTCCCTAGGTTGTATTTTCCCATCTTCATCTTCTCCTTCTACCCCGAGAAAATGGAGGGTGCGGTCTCTGTGTCTAAATCCCAGGGCTCAGGCACTTTACCTGGAGCTCAGATGTGGCCCGGGCTGTGTCTCCTGTGGGACCTGGGAAAGATTGATGGGACTGTGTCACCCACCATTGCTGGGACCCTCCTGCTGTCACCTGGGCCTGGACTCAAGTTGGAAATGCAAGTGGCCATTAGTAGTTGAGAGAATGAGATTGATTGGTCAAAGTGGGATGTGTCCACTGGGACTCTCACAGAGTCACCTTCAACACCTGTGGCATCGGGGAGACCTGCAGATGGAAACCTCAGTGTGCTGAGCAGTCTGCGGTGGCATCCAGGTCCTTGTGAATGGTGTCCTTGTCCCTCCACATCAAGACACAGCACCCTGGAGTCGAGGCCCTCCTGTGTGAAGTGTCTGCCCCAGATGGTCCTTTGTCCAAGAGCCTCCTCATCCTCCCCCCTCTGCTCCTCCTGACTGCCCTCTCCTATGTTCTCCTCCTCCCTATGAAGAGCAAAATCATTCCTTGTTTTTACTCTCATACCCATCGTCATCAAGAAGGAACCAGTGTCATGTATTCAACAAGAATTTGTCTCTAGACAACATGGGCTTTGGAAACGATTTCTTTCAAAATGTAGTGTGTCATCATGAGAGAGTCTCGTGGAAAATGAGGTGCACCATCCATCATATGAAGAAATTTCCATTCTTGAGTTGTCTACATGCCTATCTGTAGACACAGTTGTGTCCTCATTGAAAGTAGGAAACAGTTAACTGTGTGAGAGGCTTTGCCACCTTGTACAGTCCCTGCCTATGAAATGGCTACAGTCAGACAGGAAGGTGGGAACACCACAGTGCACATCAGGGAGTGTGGAGGAAGGGACAGGACCAGCAGGACAGATGTGACCACTGCTCCTTTGGGGTAACTTTGTTCATTTTAGTTTTTTTTATTTCAGCATACTATGCGTGCATATTTCCCTTGCCCCACCATCCCCTGAGTCAGAGCTTCAAGCGTGTCCATCCCCTAGACCCCAAAGGCAATCACAGCAACAACAAGAAGAAGTAAATGGGGCCTGATGAAATTAAAGAGCTTCTGCACAGCCAAGGACCTATCAGGAAAGCAAACAGACAGCCTACAGAACGGGAGGAAAGACTCACATGCCACACATTTTATATACTTTAAGTGTTTCCATCCACGTCTATACGCAGATCATATGCAAACTGGTCCTTGCTGTGAAAATGTACAGACCTCTCCAGCAGCTCCAGCTGCTCTTTCATGGCTTCTGGGCATCTACAACGTTCAGTGACAGAAAGTATGGTGTGAATATTTTGGTTCTTTTTTCTTAACATCAGAAAGAGTAATACGGGGTGGGCACCAGTATCCATGTTTCCACTAAATCCACCTTACAAGACATGCAGCTGCCGGTCTCTTTCTCCAGGTGCATACTTTGTCCTCAGACCCTCATGCTCACCTACGTGGGGAAGATGAGAATGTCCACCCACAGACTGTCCCCCACTGCACACACATCCCAGCGTCTCCAGGCTATGGGAGGGTGGCATTTGTGTGTTGGAGCAAATGTCCTGGGGTGATGTCATGTCTTTGATTCCCCAGAATCCCACGACAGTGGGTGATGTGCTGTGAAGATGATGTTGGCCAGTTGAGGAAAGCTCATGTAGATGTGCAGAAGTGACATCTATTTTGAAATAAAATTTGGAATCTGGTTTGAAATGACAGATGATTGCAGCTTCTGATCATCTGGGATTAAGGTGGTGATACGCAGAAGTGGGGCAATTGTGGTTGTGTCTTCTGACAGCCTGGTGCACGGTCACTGCCCTGAGTGCAGTGGGGATGCCAACGCATACTCGCATATCGCAGCGACTGAGGTCCTGTACTAATGTGTTTCATTATCGTTGAGCCAATTATGCATTTAAGTTGCATCTGTGTACAGGTTGTCAAACCTGGGAGTTCCAAAGAATACTCCAGTGGAATTACTGGAATCTAAACGTATTCCTCGCTTACTCACTGTGTAAACGTAGCCACACCCTAATGCTGTAGTCACTGCCCTTGCAAAGACTGTGACTGTTTCCTTTCCTGTTAATCTTTTGTATGAGAAGCTTGAATGTGTTGGGCAGCACCACGTGTTCCTCAGATGGGACACTGGGAGTGAAGCCAGATAAAGGGAGGGGCTGGTGCTATTCCTACTCCTGCTCCTGCTATTCCCGTGAAATGTCCATAGACGCAGATACATCTGCATCCTGCTAGATTGCAGCCCTTCCCAGCAGTGAAGGGAACTATGCACATGCATAGAGGAAGCCCCACTGCACTTGAGGTGATGGCCATGGACGTGCCACACCAAATTACTGACGCAGGTGAACCTCTCAGCCAGGCCAGCACCTTCCAGTGAACCCCATGCTGAGTGTCTTTTACTGGGAGATGCCGCCCTCGGCCCCAAGAAATGTCAGGCTGCCACCATGAATTGAACTGGGTGCACGGTAATCCCACGGCTAGTGGTCCTGAGTGAGGCCTTGGGTTTGGAAAGACACACACGTGCACTGGATCCAGGCAAGGTGAGTTGTTGCACCTTCCAGAGTCAAAGGTCTTAGTGAATTTGCCATCAAGTGAATCCTTGACTCAGTTTAGGAGCCCTGTGACAACTATGGTGACAACTTCTGAAATCTGTCTTCTTACTGCTACAATGGTAGACTGTGGCTGGTTAGAAATCGTTGTTCCCAGGTAGGATCACTCCTACTGGGGGCACAGTGTGCTCCCCTGAATCTGAGACCTGGTGTGATGCCCCTCAATTGGAGTCCTCATGACTGTGGACCAGTCAACAACGACAGGCCTTCTCCCACTGACAGACACTCACTCTGCTTTGGAGGCTAAGCTTGTGTACCCATGGAGGCAGGGCCGTCCCTCAGGCCTAGGCAGATTCTGTGGTTTCTCCACTGCATCCCACACTGGGGAGGTCAAGTGCATCCACCACATGCCTGCGGGTGGCCAAGGGATCAAGGACAATGGCTCTGCAGTGCTCAGGCCTGAGTCACTCCATCAGGGAATAACACGCAGCAACTCTCACTGCAAAGTGCTGCCTTGTGTTAGAGGGATCCAGAGTGGAGGTGGGAGGGGACACTAGTGAATGTCAAGTATGACCACAGGGCCACCTGCAGCAGTGGACAGTGGAGCCTGAACACTCACACTCACAATGTGACTTCCACAATGATGAGAGCTGGCTACTGTCCCTTGACTCTGGTAGCCCCATGGACTGAAACTGGGCCTGTGTAGCCCTCCTGGAAAGGGAAATATAAGGACAAACTTCAGTGGCTTCCTTCTTGGCCCCACTCATGAGGCCTGGGCACAACACAGAGGAAGCAGCACTTGTATTACACTTCGTGAGAACCTGAATCCCCTCAGCTGAGTGAGGCTCATGTCACAGTTAATGCAAAACAGTGTCAAGGGCTGTGTGGATTCTGTGGCCCAAAGTTTGATACAGCCTTGAAGTTGTAACATTAGAATACAGCTAACCGCCATCGTGTTCTCGCTACACAAAGGGGATTTTGCAAACCCTATGAGGCAGGTTCACATTGATCCTGGAGTTGGTTCAGGGGAGCAGTAGGATCTAGTGATGGGGAGCACAGGCCAGATACTGCAGGTGCGTCTTACCGGATACGTGCTTGGTCTTGCACACATTGCACAACTCTTCTATGCTTGTCTTTTTGCAATGTCATCTTTAAAATATCATGACCCATAAGCTCCCCCAGGAGTCTCACCTCTTCTCTGGGCCCTGCCCTCCCTCAGGCATCCCATCGCAGGTCTTGCTATATAGCAGGGGACATGCAAATAAGGCCCTCCCTCTGCTGATGAAAACCAGCCCAGCCCTCACCCTGCAGCTCTGGGACAGGAGCCCCAGCCCCGCCATTCCCAGGTGACCCCATTCGGTGATCAGGACTGAACACATTGACTCACCATGGAGTCTGGGCTGAGCTGGGTTTTCCTTGTTGCTCTGCTAAAAGGTAATTCATGGAGAGCTAGAGACTTTGAGTTTGTAAGTGGATGTGAGTGAGAGAAACAGCAGGTCTGGGTGGCAATTGCTGATCAGGATGTCTCTGTGTTTGCAGGTGTCCACTGTGAAGTGCAGCTGGTGGAGTCTGGAGGAGGCTTGGTCCAGCCTGGGGGGTCCCTGAGACTCTCATGTGCAGCCTCCGGATTCACCTTTGATGACCATGCCATGCACTGGGTCCGCCAGGCTCCAGGGAAGGGGCTGGAGTGGGTCTCTTATATTAACTGGAATGGTGGTAGCACATACTACGCAGACGTCGTGAAGGGCCGATTCACCATCTCCAGAGACAACAGCAAGAACACGCTGTCTCTGCAAATGAACAGTCTGAGAGCCCAGGACACGGCCCTGTACTACTGTGCAAGAGACATAGTGAGGGGACATCAGTGTCAGCCCAGACACAAACCTCCTGCAGGGTGCACGGGGCCACCAGGGGGCGCGAGGGACACAAGGAGCAGAGTTAGCCCAGGGCAGGTGCAGGTTGGGGGTAAGGGCTGGTTTCCTCTCAGGGTTGTGGCTTCCTCTCCAGAAAACAGTTTCTTCTGGGGAACTTCTCTGAATTCACCATTCTGTGTTTCCCTCTGCAGTCTCTGAGTTAGATATGTTTGTGGTCATGAGAGAAAATATTCTCACCTGCACAAAAGGCAGAGGTTGGGTTCCAGTCTCTTTCTCCTGTCCCCAAATGTACATTAATTATCAATCCTTCAGAATACCTCTGAGGGACATCTGGGTCAGACGGAGTCAGCGTCCTAAGCAAGAGAGGTAAGACCCTGTGGTGCTCAGAGTCCCAGCACGAGGCTCACATTGATTATACTGGACACAATTCAAGGGCAGAGGGACCCACCGACATTTAGTGTAGATGTTGACTCTGATGGTGTTAGACGCCTGCACACACGCACACACACACATGCATACACACACTCACACACTGAGTGCACATGGGAAGGGTGAGTCTCTCCACCACGGAGGTGTCTGCAGAGCAGGGCAGCAAGACAGTCCCAAGTGGCTTCATAGAACAAGAGGGGAGACTGGCTCAGGTTTTCACAACAGTTCCCTGGTGCAAAAGGGAGGGTGCTCTCACTGCCAGTAAGGATCTCCAGGGGTCTGGGCCTGTGACAGCCATCTGGTGAGAAAGCACCTGTGATTCCTTCCTGGGATTCCCATGAGTGGGGCAAACAGGCAAGATGAAGGATGGGCCTTCAGATGCCAGTGGACAGACACCAGCTAAGAGACTCTGACTTCGTATTCCACTCAATGACTAGGAAATATTTTAAAAAAAATTTTTGAAAAGGAGGAAAATGCCATTATGGGTAAAAAACAATACGGTCAGCAGGAAAAAAGAAGACATTTCATTAGTATGAACAAATGATAGTACTAATGAGGATGAGCAGCAGGAGGAGTTAAACAGGGTCTTGGTCCAATGTCATAGGGAAAGCTTTTCACTGTCCAAGCTCATCAGCTTATCCTGAAGGCTGTGGGTCTGCTGTGGGCTTCAAAATGCCAGAACTTCCACAGGTTCTACAAGGATGCTCAGTTTGACATTCTCTACCACAGCAGCCTTCCAAGTGTCTAGAATTCTGAACTGATGCTGTCGTTGTGGATCATGAACCCGAGGGTTTCCTCCCTTGAATTGTACTGCTCGGTTTCCCTTAAAGTCCTTAATAATATTTGTTCCAGTCTGGCTCAAGACCAGTAGTTTCCTGATGTTTCTCCAACACACACTCTGTGCTGGATGAACACGACGAGAGACTGCTGAAAAGATGTAGTAAAAAGACCCTGATTCTGTGGTGACTGTGGTGTCTCTAACATGTGAACTGCTTACAAAATTGTTTACTCTTGCATGCAATAGGGAAAATGCTAGCAGTTGTGGTAAAATCTAAATGTTTGTTCAGTCCAGCTACCAAGTCATGGGGTAACAACTGATGTGTCCTGGAGGGACTGGACCACAATGCTGTAAGCAAGTGCTCATGGTACAATGGCGAAGGAGTTCAAGAATTGCTTAAAGCTGTGACACTTATATTTCAGAATGCTAATTAGATCAATGTTTTCAGAAGATTTCCAATGAGTGGACGGTGTGATACGTGAGCAGTGGTGATGCCGCACAAGCTTAGATGGCATCACAAAGTAGGTTTAGGCTGCTTGTTCTGGGGAATGACCTCCCACAGCACTTCTTTAATCCCCATATTATTTTTTTGCATGATTCCTGTTTACTTTAGTTGGGTCTCTAGGATTTAGAAGTCTATCTCAAAGTTCCTTAACTTTGGTTAATTTTGATAGGTTTTCCAGAACTTTTGTTTGCAAAATATCCCAAGTTCATGGACTACTCTAAAAACATACCAATTCAATCCCAGTTTTCTGCTAATTGACAAGTACTAAAAAGGGCAATGACTTCTCTCACATGGGCTGATTTTACCTCCAGTTGAGCACAACATTGTAATGGAAATTTTTCTTCCGTAATATGAATCTCTGTTTAATAACTTCCAGTCTTATTACTGAAGTTTGATTGATCAACAAATAATATTGTCTCAAGGGTCTCAATGAGAATCTAATCCAAGAATATACAGAACTTTTCTCTGATGCAGACAAAATAGCTCTGTGCCCATACTTAGCTTTCAGCCACGTGTCCTAGCACAGAGTGAACCTCATGCCACTGTTGACCTCAGTGGAGGCTCCTGACTAGGAAATCAGGTACTTTTGATTTTAATGCCTGTAGACCGTCATATCTGGATATTTTAGCCAAAAGTAATGGCCACATGAAGTAACTAAACACTAAGGAAAATCATAATCTAATGAAACAAGAAGCCGTGATGTGAGTGGCTCCATCTTTGCCAATTTCAAAAGTTCATCCACACAAGGAGCTTCCTGTCTCAACGTTTCACACTGATATGCAGAAAACGTTCACTTCTTCCCCCAGACCCCCCTTGTGTGGATGTGATGAGAGAGTTTTCAGGGTCCCACAGATAGGACAAGGTTGGAAGAAGAGAAGACACCTTTCTGAAATTTCCCCTGGAGGATAAGCAAGGTCACAAAAGAGACTCTCTCCTGCCTCCATGACTAGAACTCTGTCACACGCCCACGTGCACACGAATTCCTGATGGGCATAAATGCTACAATGATGAGGCTGACCATTTTATCACATAAAATTACTGGAAACTGACATAAATATTTTCTTTTCCTTCCTATGTTTTTTTCTTCTTCTTTGTTCTTTTGGAAAGAAGGTCCTGTTGTGCCACCTAGCCTACAGAACAGTGCCATCATCATAGCTCACAGCAACCTCAAAGTAATGGACACAAGTGATCCCGCTGCCTCAGCCACCCAAGTGTCTGGGACTACAGGTGCACCCACAGTGGCCGGGTGAGATACATATATGTATAAAGCATTGTCTCACTGTCCTGCCAACTAGACTGACCTCAAACTCTTCACCTCAAGTGACCCCCCTACTGGGGCCTCCCAAAGCGATGGCTTTACAGGCATGGGTCACAGCACATGATCATATTGAATAACTAACTTTCCTTAATCTAAAGTTAATTACTTTTTGATCATTACCTGAACTTTCACTGAAACATTCCTAGTGTGATTGAGTTTCATTTTCATTTCCAATGTTCAAAACTGGGGCTCCATGAGAGTCCCACAACTCAGGCCCTTTACCTGGAGCTCAGGTGTGGCCCAGGCTGTGGCTCCTGTGGGACCTGGGAAAGATTGATGAGACTGTCTCACCCACCATTGCTGGGACCCTCCTGCTGTCACCTGGGCCTGGACTCACGTTGGAAATGCAAGTGGCCATTAGTAGCTGAGAGAATGAGATTGATTGGTCAAAGTGGGATGTGTCCACTGAGACTCTCACAGAGTCACCTTCCTCACCTGTGGCATCAGGGAGACCTGCAGGTGGAAACCTCAGTGTGCTGAGAGCTCTGTGGTGGCATCCAGGTCCTTGTGAGTGGAGTCTTTGTGGCTCCATATGATGACACAGCACCCTGGAGTCAAGGCCCTCCTGTGTGAAGTGTCTGCCCCAGATGGACCTTTTTCCAAGAGCCTCCTCATCCTCCCCCCTCTGCTCCTCCTGACTGCCCTCTCCTATGTTCTCCTCCTTCCTATGGAGAGCAAAATCATTCCTTGTTTTTATTCTCACACCCATCGTTATCAAGAAGGACCCAAGGTCATGTATTGAACAAGGATTTCTCTATAAAGCACATGGGATTCACAAAAGATTTCTTCCACAGTGTGGTGTGTCATCATGGGAGACACTTGTGGAAAATGAGGGGCACCATCAATCTTACCAAGAGATCTCCATGCTTGAGAAATTTTTATGTCTATCTGGAGACACAGATGCATCCTCATTGCAAGTAGAGAAGGAATTTATAGCACAAGAGCCTTTGTGGCATTCTATGGGCCTTGCCTCTGAGATGGCTTCAGAGTAAGACAGTGAAGGGTGAGAACATGACAGTGTGTTTCGTGGAGTGCGGAGGAAGGGAGAGGACTGCCAGGGCAAAGGGGAGTGCTCTGATTTGCAGTTATTTTGTTTAGTTACTGATGGGGAGAAGACCACTGAGGCTTAGGGACCCCATTTCTGAGGCTGTGGGAGGAAAGGAGGTGAAGGGATGCTGCCTGAGCAGGAGCCAGAGATAAGGGCAGAAGTTAACTGCCTAGTTGGGGGACATTCCAGTGATCTGGGAGTACAGCAGAGCAGACTCCCACCTTAAAGCCTGAGGGGCCTCATGCCTAAAAAGCCACAGAGCGGCTTGATATCAAAACCACACATGGCTATAAAGGAAGATTGCAAAATGTCAGCCCTGGAAAATGGACCCCAGACTCCCACCCTTAAAAAACACCAGGTTGAGCTCCCTCCCTCCCCTTTCTCAGTAAAATGCCTCAGTTGATGGGGAGCTAACCTCCCAGTCAGAAGTACTAATCTCTTTGTTCCACAATGGAATGGGCCACAGCTGCTGAGTTCAGAGATACTATCTGTACATAGTTTAAGGCGTATTTTTGCTTAGTAATGAGCTACGTGTTCCTGCTTCTATAGACAAGAGTAATTAGCTAAGGCATCTTGTGACTTTTAGGGGAGACTTGAAACTTCTACACATTGTAACCCATGAGCTTTTCACGTGAAATCATTGTAATCTATAGCATGAAATAGGGAATAGACACAGGTGCTAGATTTCAGTCAATGCCACCAGGCTCACGGGAATGCTGGTGGCCCCTGACTTCCCTGCACCCTTTCACCTTACTTTTTCTGTCCGTGTCTTTGTCTCTCCCATCTTTGCAGCCCACAGTGCCTGGGGACCCGGTCATATCACGGGCTTCATGAACCCCCGATAGTTTACAGTATTTTTATTCTTCAAGATTGGTAGGGAGTGAAAACATACTGTATTTATGTAAAGCCCAGGAAAGCTTCCGGGCTCAGGTGTTGGTGAGTGGATACGATGCTGCAGGAAGCTGTCTGTGCCCTTGTGGGGGACAGAGGGAAGTGTTCACTCAGCCTGTAGCCCAGGACCAGGGACGAGGTGACAAAGAAGGCAGGTGTCCTCCTGGGGAGACCAGGACTTGGTGATTCTGTTGGGTATGTCAGCATGGGCTTGGGCAGGGGTACCAGGGTTTGTCCCAGAAAAATGGCATCTGATGAAAAGTCCTGATGTTAAGAGAGTCTAGGGTGGAGTGAGTTATGGGAATCTGCCCGGGGGGGGGGGTCTCCTATGAGGGCGTGAAGGGCACAAGGACACGACACAGAGGTGCAATTCTCAATAGAAGTAGCAAACATTTTTCATCAGAATCACTGAATGCTACAAGAGAAGATAATCCAGTCAACGTGTGAGGAAAATATTTGAAAAACTGAAAACAAAGAATATTTTTCCCAGATATTTTTTCATTCAAAAACAAGGAAGAAATTTTTTTAAAATCCCAGACAAACAAAAGGTAAAGGAGTTCTTTACCAGTAGGCCTGCCTTATACGTGCCAAAAGGAAGGTTTTTACCTGAAAAAGTCCATTGATAAAAAACAAAACTTATGAAAGCATAAAACTTAATGATTTAATTAGCATAGACACATATGAAGAGTACTCTATAATGTTGGTGTGTCAAACAATTTTAATCTCCTATAAGGGTCAAAATACAAAATTATCAATAACAACTCTCTTAAAATTATGTAAACTCTGACATCAGAAACATAAAATGTTATGGCTGTGTGTAAAAGTGTAAAATTTTTGATATGCAATGACAATTTAGTTGTTATCAATTGAAAATAGACACTTCTAAGTGTAAGGTGTTTTATGTAAGCCCCATGGTAACAACAAAAGTAAATTCTATACTAGGCACACAAAAGAATAATAGAAAGCATTCAGAGCATACCACTACAGAAAACTGTCAAACCACAAAGAAGTCAGCAAGAAAAGTAGAAACCACAGATACATCTATAAAACGTCCAGCAAACAAAACAGAGGAGTAGTCACTACATATTGGAATTACTCGGAATATAAATGGATTAAATTATCCAATGAAAAGAAAGAATGACTGAAAGGTAAAACAAATAAATGAATAAAAAGACTCAACTATTCCTCTGGTACAAGAGACACACCTAACTTTTAAAAATACACATAGACAGAAGTCGAAGCTATAGAAAAATAAATTTCATGAAAATGAAAACCAAAATAAAGTAGAGGTAGTTACACTGTTATGGTCTGAGATGTGAGAAATGACCACCTAAAGACCGAATTGAGCCAAATCAGGAGTCCTTATTAGCGGGCCAGCGACTACCCTCTGTACCGCCCAAAGACGGCACAGAGAGCAGCAGTGAGCCTTTGAAACAGAAAGTTTTTATATTGTAAGTTTGTGGGTGGATAATTACTAAGATAGAGTAAGCACGTGTACAAAAAGCCTTGAGTAAGCATTATATCATTTTCTTATCCTTGGTGTAACAGGATCTGGACAGTTTGGGCTCTGGGCTGTATCTTGTTCATGCAAAACATGAGTGTTGTAATGGCTTCACGCAAAACGTGGGGGCTGTAATCACTTTATGCAGAACATGGGTGTTGTAGTCACTTAGAAATTTCTGTGTTGGGGGTAGCAAGCAGGAGCAAGCAGGTTTACAGAAGCAGAATGGCAGATTAATGATTTTTCGGCGCGAAACTCAGACTAAGAATACATACACGAAACACAATAGACTTCAGCTCAGAAGTAGAAATTAGAGAAAAAGAAGGACCTTGCGTAATTGTAACTTGTGAATTCATAAAAAGGATATCCCTTTTGTAAATAAATACCCCCTATCATCAGGGCACTGAAATATGAAAAGCAATTACGTAAAAAGCTCAAGGGATGAAAAGACTGCAATACAACAGAGTAGGAGACTTCATTGCCCCATTTTCAGCAATAGGCAGATCATTAAAAGAGGGAAAAAAAAGAAAATATAGAAGACTTCTTGATTTTAAACCAACTTCCCTAACAAATATATGTGGGACACTCCATCCATCTATAGCAGAGCAGGACGACTGTAGTTAAGAAATTAATATGCACTGTACACTTTCAAGTAGCTGGAAGAGAGCATTTTGCATATTCCAAACACAAAGAAATCATAAATGTCTCAGATTATAAATTTGCTATTTGCCTGATTTGATCATTAGACATTTTATACACATGTAATATAAAAAATCTAAAATTATTAAGCAGATTTAAAAATGTTAAAAGTCCTTTCTATTTAGATAGGATGGTATTGTCACACAGTAAAAATAAATCAACACAGAGCTGAAAAATGGATATTACTTTACCTTTAAATAGTACATTTCCTAAAAATGATACATGCATTCAGTTTTATAAAATATATTTAATTGTATTTTATAATATTGGTTGGAATGGACACACTTTCACATAGAAAAATATAATCTCCACTTTGGAGAACTACTTCATAGCATGAATACAGATATTTTCAACTGAACCAAGTGGAAAGAGTAACATTGGGGCAGTGCCCGTGTGTGTGTGTGTGTGTGTGTGTGTGAGGTGTGGGAGCCTTTGCAAGTGCACAGAGCTACGTCCATGGCGGATGTGTTGTGTGTGTGTGTGTGTGTGAGGTGTAGGAGCTTTTGCAAGTGCACAGAGCTACGTCCATGGCGGATGTGTTGTGTGTGTGTGTGTGTGTGAGGTGTAGGAGCTTTTGCAAGTGCACAGAGCTACGTCCATGGCGGATGTGTTGTGTGTGTGTGTGTGTGTGTGTGTCTATGTGTGTTTATGCACCTTCAAATTCTAAGAGATTCTTGGGGATGTTACTTGGGGTTAGTTATAATATTTGGAAAATTGTTGCCTATATAATTCTTCAAAGATTTATTTTTGTCTGTTTGTTTTTAATTTTCCTTTGGAATGTGAAACATACATATTACAATTTTCATAGTGATATTCTGTCTTCTTCACTCTTTTTGTCTATGCAACTTGGTTTGTGTCATTCCCAATGACACTTTCTTAAGTCCCTGGTTTCATTTTTGGGCTGAGCCCACTCTACTGACGAGTGTACCCAAGGCTTCTTCAATTCTCAAGCACATTGTTTGATTATTTCATGTTTTACGTTTGATTCTTGATGTTTCCATCTGTCAGCAGCAGGCACCTGTCTGATCCTACAGTCTGCCCATATTTTCCCTTAGAGATTTTTGTGTATTAACTCTAGTTGTTTTAAATATTCTGTTGATTTAGATCATTCTAATATGGTGTCATTTCAAAATCACATTCTGATCATTTGTCCATTATGACTTTTGTCTTCCTCTTGGAAATGTTTTCTAATTTTTGTGGGTAGCCAGACACATTGCACTGGACAGTTGGTGGGGCCTCATGACCTATGCTGTATTTATGCATCTTCTCCCTGCAGTTTCTCATACCCTACCTTGACTAGGCCTTTCTTGCGGGGGTTTCTGACAATCTCCTCAGGACCACATTTGAAATCAGTTTCCCCGTGGCTACCACAGTTGAAGGCTGTTCCTTCTACGTCCACCAGAGGCTTCAGATTCCTCCAGTGACCCCGGTTTCTGTTTCCTGCTTGGCTGTATGTTTGCACCTTGTGCTGTCCTGCAGAGGTCTGTCTGTGTCAGCTCTGCCACACGCAGTCCCCTGTGATGTCCCCCTGACATTTGTCAATGGATGGATGGGGTGGGCTGAGGTGGGATTGTCTGCCCTTCAGCAGAGCTGTATTTCTAGTGGGCTGGGGGTCCTGGATCTGGCTGCTGCCTCCAGGTGTCCCCGTCTCTGCCCCAGAGGAGATGATGGTCCAGCATCTTGCCCATCCTCCTGGGGTACAGAGTCCCTGGTTGTCCCTCATTGTTCTGTCTCCCAGCTGCAGGGGTTCTCCCTCGGTGTCCTTACCTTCCAGGTGTGTTGCCCTTCCCTGCAGATCGAGGCTTTTCTTCCACAGGGAACGGGGAGGTGGCTCTGGGCCTAACCTTGGTGGGGACCTCTGTTCCCTCCCAGGTCCTACAGTGTCCATCTGCGCCCCCAGGATGCCAGTTTTGTAGGTTTTGCGGCAGATCAATTCTCAGTTCCACAGTGGTGATGGGGATGGGTCTGGATGCACTTCCGAAGTGTGTGCAACCCTCTTTCCCAGAGAGTTTGTGACTGTGCCTGTTACAGAGGACAGAGACAAGGGGAGGGGAATCCCCTTAAACACGTGGCCCCTGAGCATTTCCCAGCAGGATGCCTTCACCATGCTCAGCCTCCAGCAGTCCAATGCACGCTGGCAGCTGCATCCTGCCGTAGCCTGCATTGTATATGGCAGCCCCTGCCCCAGAGCAGTGAACTCCCTGGCTCTGTCACTTTCTGCAAAACTCATCTCTCCCCACCTCGGGATAGTTTTTAGTCTTATAACACCGGTTATCTGAAGTCCTAAATAATGTTTGCAAAATTGCAACTACTGCAGTTTATCTGTTGTAGTCAAAGTTGTTATAAGAATAAAATAAAAAAAAATGTTTCACTTGTGTACACCTTCAAGCTGAGTAGCAGGTTTATTTGTAAGACCCAGAAAATTAAATAAAAATGTATGTTGATCACATCTTAGCAGAAAAAGCACTGTAAATGTGTTGATGGGATACTACTCCTTGTTAATATCTGTGAACATTTGCTGCGCACCACAGCACCACTACGTTTGCTGGTCTTTATGCTGAGTTAATAAGAGGACAGACTACACTATTCCATTGTTATGTATTCTAGAAAATAAAACTAATGTACTTTAACAAGATCAGTATCTGCCCAGGGGATGGAGGAAGAAGGTTAGCAGACAGAAGTGAAGACAGAAGAAGAGATGGAAACATTACCGAGAATTGATTTGCTCACTGTCTTCATAATGATTATGGATGTGTGAATTTTTGTCAATTACACACTCTAAATATATGAAGTTCTCCCCATGTCAATTATAACTCATAAAACTGATTTCACATAAATCCTAAAAATACCATTGGTAAGAAGTCTTACAAAGATAATATGTTACCTGTCCAAACATGTTGAAAATTCAGCAGCATCCACCTTGGCCTCTGCCTATGTTGGGGTAAGGTCCAGGTGTGGAAAACCACACATGTTCTCATGACAGAGTTCTTGCACCCACACTAAGCTGCTCAGCTCTGTGCGGGAGATGGTTCATGGGTCAGGCGTGTGCAGTGCTGAGGAGCACAGGCTCAGATCCCAGAACTCACTCTCCCCAGACTGAGCTCCTGACACATTACACAGGCCCTCGATGCCCTGGGGTGACTCTCACGTTTGTAATATGGAACAGAGATGGACACTTAGAGTACATGATCCATGTCCATGTGGCAATAGGAAGTACGATGATGGATGCTCAGTATTTACCAGATTACAATTTCCTAAGAAGAGCTTACATTGTATCAAATGTTGCCGTGGTCATACACCCTCCCCCCAGACACTCACTTCTGATCTGGACCCTGCCCTCCCTCAGGCGTCCCACCCCAGAGCTTGCTATATAGCAGGGGACATGCAAATAGGGCCCTGCCTCTGCTGATGAAAACCAGCCCAGCCCTCACCCTGCAGCTCTGGGACAGGAGCCCCAGCCCAGGCATTCCAAGGCGTCCCCATTCGGTCAACAGGACTGAACACATTGACTCACCATGGAGTCTGGGCTGCGCTGGGTTTTCCTTGTTGCTCTGTTACAAGGTAATTCATGGAGAACTAGAGATATTGGGTGTGGGAGTGAATGTGAGTGAGAGAAACAGGGGTGTGTGTGGCAGTTTCTGACCAGGCTGTGTCTGTGTTTGCAGGTGTCCAGTGTGAGGTGCAGCTGGTGGAGTCTGGGGGAGGCTTGGTGCAGCCTGGGGGGTCCCTGAGACTCTCCTGTGCAGCCTCCGGATTCACCTTCAGCAGCAACTACATGCAGTGGGTCCGCCAGGCTCCAGGGAAGGGGCTGGAGTGGGTCTCAAGAATTTATGGTAATGGTGGTAGCACAAGCTACGCAGACGCCGTGAAGGGCCGATTCACCATCTCCACAGACAGCAGCAAGAACACGGTGTATCTGCAAATGAACAGTCTGAGAGCCGAGGACACGGCCCTGTACTACTGTGCAAGAGACACAGTGAGGGGACATCAGTGTGAGCCCAGACACAAACCTCCTGCGGGTGCGCGCGGGGCCGCCAGGGGGCGCGCAAGACACAGGAGCAGAGTCAGCCCAGGGCAGGTGCAGGTGGAGGGTAAGGGCTGGTTTCCTCTCAGGGTCGTGGCTTCCTCTCCATAAAACGGTTTCCTCTGTGGAACTTCTCTGAATTCACGATTCTGTGTTTCCCTCTGCAGTCTCTGTGTTAGATATGTTTGTGCTAATGAGAGAAAATATTGTCACCTGCTCAAAAGGCAGACAGTGGCTTCCAGTCACGTTCTCCTCTCCCCAAATGGACATGAATGATCAACACTTCTCAATAAGTCCGAAAATGAATAAAAGATTTTTTTCTTGGACAGCACAATGCAGCACAGCATACAGAAGTACACGTTCCTTCTAGGCGTCAAGCAGGATAAAGCACCTACTGGACGTCAGGGGCAGACGGAGTCAGCGTCCTAAGCAAGAGCAGGAAGACCCCGTGGAGCTCCCTGTCCTAGCACCAGGCTCACAACATCGATTATATCTGACAGAATTCAAGGGCAGAGGGACCCACCGACATTTAGTGTAGATACTGAATCTGATGGTGTTAGACACCTGCACACACAGGCAGGCACAGATGCGCACACACACACACACACACACACACACTGAGTGAACACGGGAAGAGTGAGTCTCTCCACTACTGAGGTGTCTGCAGAGCAGGGCAGGCCTCTCAAAACAGTTCCAAGTGGCTTCGTAGGGCAGGAAGGGAGACTGGCTCAGGTTTTCACAACAGTTCCCTGGTGGGAAAGGGAGGGGGCTCTCACTCCCAGGAAGTGTCTGCTGGTGTCTGGGCCTCCGACAGCCATCTGGTGAGAAAGCACATGTGATTCCTTCCTAGGATTCCCATGAGTGGGGCAAACAGGGAAGAGGAAGGATGGGCCTTCAGATGTCAGCGGACAGACACCACGTAAGAGACTTTGACTTCTTATTCCACTCAACAACTATTAAATATTTTTACATTTATTTGAAAAGCAGGGAAAGGCCTTTATGGGTGGAAAACAATGAGGTCTGCCAAAAAATAGAAGACGTTTCATTAGTATGAAGAAATCATAGTACTAATGAGGATGAGCAGGAGGAGGAGTTAGACAGGGTCTTGGTCCAATGTCATGGGGGGAAGCTTTTCACTGTCCAAGCTCATCAGCTTATCCTGAAGGCTCTGGGTCTGCTGTGGCCTTCAAAATATGAGAAGGTTCACAGGTTCTACTAGGATGCTCAGTTTGACATTCTCTACCGCAGCAGCCTTCCAAGTGTCTAGAATTCTGAACTGATGCTGTTGTTCTGAAATGTGAAGCCGAGGGTTTCCTCCCTGGAATTGCACTGCTGTGTTTCCCTTAAAGTCCTTAATAATATTTGCTCCAGTATGGCTCAAGACCAGTATTTTCCTGATGTTTCTCCAACACACACTCTGTGCTGGTTGAACATGATGATAGACTGCTAAATAGATGCAGTAAAAGGACCCTGAATCTGTGGTGATAGGAGTGTCTGTAATGCATTAATTGCTTTCAAAATTATTTACTCTCACATGCAATAAGGAAAATGCTAGTAATTGTGATAAAATCTAAATGTTTGTTCAGTTGCTACCAAGGGAAAGTGTAACAACTGATGTGTCCTTGAGGGACTGGACCACAATGCTGTAAGCAAGTTCTCATGGTAGACTGGCGAAGGAATTTCAAGAATTGCTTAAAACTGTGACATTCAAATTTCATAATGCTAATTGGATAAACATTTTCAACACTTACAAAATATTTCCAATGAGTGGACGGTGTGTTACATGAGCAGTGATGATGCCTCACAAGGTTAGACAGCATCACAAACTAAGTTTAGGCTGCTTGTTCTCAGTAACGACTTCGTACAACACTTGTTTAACCCCCATGTTATTTTTTGCATGATTCCTATTTACTTTAGTTGGATCTCTAGGATTTAGAAGTCTATCTAGAAGTTTGTTAGTTTTTTCTTCATTTTGATACGTTTACCAGAACTTTTGAGAAACCCTTTTGTTTGCAAAATATCCCAAGTTCATGTACTATTTTAAAAACATATGCATTCAATCCTGGATTTTGGCTAATTGACAAGCACCAAGAAGGGCAATGACTTTTGCCACACGGGCTGATTTTACCTCCAGTTGGGCTGATTTTACTTCCATTTCCAATGGAAAGTTTTCTTCGGTAACATGAATCACTGCTTAGTAACTTCCAGGTTCATTATTGAACTGTGATTGATCGACAAATACTATTGTCTGAAGTGTCTTAATGAGAATCTCATCCAAGGAATATACAGAACTTTTTCACTGATGCAGACAAAATAGCTCTGTGCCCACACTTAGCTTTCAGCCACGTGTCCTAGCACACAATGAACCACACGCCACTGTTCACCTCACCTGGAGCTTCTGACTAGGAAATGAGGTACTTTTGATTTTAATGCCTCTAGACCATCATATCTGGCTATTTTAGCAAAAATTAATGGCAACATGAAATAACTAAACAATAAGGAAAATCATAACCTAATCAAACAGGAAGCCAGATGTGAGTGGCTCCATCTTTGCCAGTTTCAAAAGTTCATGCACCCAAGGAGCTTCTTGTCTCGACATTTCACACTGATATGCAGAAAACGTCCGCTTCATCCACCAATCCCCTCTTGTGTGGATGTGCTGAGACTGTTTTCAGGGTCCCACAGATAGGACAAGTGGTGGAAGTGGAGAGGACACCTTTCTGAAGTTTGCCCTGAAGGATCAGCAAGGTCACAACAGAGACTCTCTCCTGCCTCCGTGACTAGAACTCTGTCACACGCCCACATGCACACGAATTCCTGATGGGCATAAATGCTACAATGATGAGGCTGACCATTTTATCACATAAAATTACTGGAAACTGACATAAATATTTTCTTTTCCTTTTTCTGCGGGGAGTTAGCTAAGCTCCCCTCTAAATTTCGGGACCCTCAGACAGGGGTTGTCACAAAGGATGAATAATTAGTAGGAAACAGAAATAAAAATAATACACAGAGACACAGATATAATTTATAAAGTAAAGATTTATAAAGATAGATAAGGCAGGGTGCCCGGAAAGTTATATTTGGTCCCACAGAAATGCAACTCAGACTGAATTTTTACAGAGATACTTACAGGGCAGATACAGGTTCTCCTTCCAGGGAACCCCATGCTGAGTGTCTCTTACTGAGAAATGCAGCCCTTGGCCCCAGGAAATGTCAGGCTGACACCATTAACAGAATTGGGTGCAGGGTAATCACACGGCTAGTGGTCCTGGGCGAGGGTTGGGTTTGGAAAGACACACACATGCGCTGGATCCAGGCAAGATGAGTTGCTGCACCTTCCAGACTCAGAGTTCTTAGGGAATTTCTCATCAAGTGATTCCGTGACTCAGTTCAGGAGCCATGTTGAGGTCACTGCTCGGCTCTTTTGCTCGCAGACTTCAGATTAGGCAGAGGGAGGACCTCAGTCTGCCTTGAGGGGAGAAAGCACATGAAGTTGGGTGATGCATGTCAACCAGCCCTGCCACTGTGGCCACTTAATTCATGGACCATTCGGGCGGCGCTGGAGTCGCTGGTCGCAGAGGGCGACTGTTGTCCACTGGCTAATCCCAGGCACGTGAGTGTCAGTGTGATGGCACAGGGAGTGCACTCGGCAGAGGCCGGGACAAAATGCAGAGGGCTTCTCGCCAAGGCCCGGACAACACACTCATGCATAACCCACATGCTAGTCACAGGTGCTGCCTGCAGGGAGAAAGAACCAAGAGGATGAATTTCATTACCTGGTAACACACACCCAAATGTCACATGGCTCTTTAAGATTGAACAAGAAATGCTCTACAGGTGGCCCAGGTCCGAGCACAGGTGTCATCAGGACACTCTCAGTGGTGCCCACATGCAGGCCCACCTGCCACGCAGGCTTCGCTCCAGTCCCTGCACCAGCCCTCACACAGGGGACTGGGGACCAGTCCTGTGTCAGATCCTCTACCGTACTGGCTTGGGGAGGTAAATTACAGTGTGGGTCATGTCTGTTATCTGCTGTGAATTAATCTTTGTGAGTGGTGAGCACAAGAATTATGGAAGAAAATGTTGGAAAACTCTTCTACATACAAGCTTATGCCACAAGATTATTAATACCACAATGGTAATCACGGCAACAAGAAAAATTAACGTATGGGTCTTGATTAATGTACACCAGGGTCCCTTGCAGGGATTCCTTGCTCACAAGGAATGGAGCATGTGCCGGGCCCTACAGAGTGCTGTGGCACCTGGGTCTGCTAAACAGTGGTAGGGGCGAGATTAATTCCTATCCACACACCATGGTGACAACTTGAGAAATCTTTCTTTTTATTGCCCCAATGTTAGGCTGTGATTGATTCGAAGTTCTGCTTCCCAGGAAGGATCACACCTATTGGGGGAACAGTGTGCTCCCCTGAATCTGAGACCTGGTCTGAGGCCATTCAGTCATGAGGACCACCCAACAACGACAGGCCCTCTCCCACTGACAGAGAGTAACTCTGCTTTGGAGGCTAAGCTTGTGTACCCATGGAGGCAGGGGCCATCCCTCAGGCCTGGGCAGATTCTGTGGTTTCTCCACTGCATCCCACACTGGGGAGGTCAAGTGCATCAGCCACATGCCTGCGGGTGGCAGAGGGAACAAGGACAATGGCTCTGCAGTGCTCAGGCCTGAGTCACTCCATCAGGGAACAACATGCAGCAACCCTCACTGCAAAGTGCTGCCACGTGTTAGATGGTTCCAGAGTGGAGGTAGTAGGGGACACTAGTGAATGACAAGTAGGACCACAGGGCCATCTGCAGCCATGGACAGTGGAGTCTGGGCACTAACACTCACGTCGTGACTTCCGCAGAGATCAGGGCTGGCTACTGTCCCAAGCATGTGTCAGCCCCATAGACTGAACCCGGGCCAGTGTGGACCTGCCTGGCGAGAGGGAAATGTCAGGACAAACTTCAGTGGATCCTTCTTGGCCCCACTCATGTGCCCTGGGCCCAGCACAGAGGAAGCACAGTTGCATTTGACAATTTGTGTGAACCTGAATCCCCTCAGCTGAGTGAGGCTCATGTCACAGTTAATGCACAACCGCGTCAAGGGCAGGGTGGATTCTGTGGCCCAAAGTTCATTGCAACCTTGAAGTTGTAACACGACAATGCAGCAAAATCCCATCATGTTCTCATTAGTGAAAGGGGATACTGCAGACCCCATGAGGCATGTCCACACTGGTGCTGGGGATGGTTCATACGCGCAGTAGGATCTAGTGTCGGGGAGCTCAGATACAGATACTGCAGGTAGCTCTCACTAGACATGTCCTTCCTCTTCCACACATTGCAAAACTGCACCATCCTTCTCTTTGTACAGTTTCATATGTCAAATATCATGACCTATGAACTCCTTCAGGAGTCTCACCTCTTCCCTGGGCCCTACACTCCCTCAGGCGTCCCACCGGAGGGCTTGCTATATAGCAGGGGACATGCAAATAGGGCCCTCCCACTGCTGATGAAAACCAGCCCAGCCCTCACCCTCCAGCTCTGGGACAGGAGCCCCAGCCCTGGCATTCCCAGGTGTCCCCAGTCGGTGATCAGGACTGAACACAGTCACTCACCATGGAGTCTGGGCTGCGCTGGGTTTTCCTTGTTGCTCTGTTACAAGGTAATTCATGGAGAACTATGGATATTGGGTGAGGGAGTGGATGTGAGTGAGAGAAACAGGGGTGTGTGTGGCAGTTTCTGACCAGGATGTGTCTGTGTTTGCAGGTGTCCAGTGTGAGGTGCAGCTGGTGGAGTCTGGGGGAGGCTTGGTCCAGCCTGGGGGGTCCCTGAGACTCTCCTGTGCAGCCTCTGGATTCACCTTCAGCAACTACTATATGTACTGGGTCCGCCAGGCTCCGGGGAAGGGGCTAGAGTGGGTCTCAGCCATTAATGGTAATTGTGGTAGCACATACTACGCAGACGCCGTGAATGGCCGATTCACCATCTCCAGAGACAACAGCAAGAACACGCTGTCTCTGCAAATGAACAGTCTGAGAGCCGAGGACACGGCCCTGTACTACTGTGCCAGAGACACAGTGAGGGGACATCAGTGTGAGCCCAGACACAAATCTCCTGGGGGGGCTCGCGCGGCCGCCAGGGGGCGCAGAAGACACAGGAGCAGAGTCAGCCCAGGGCAGGTGCAGGTTGGGGGTAAGGGCTGGTTTCCTCTCAGGGTCGTGGCTTCCTCTCCAGAAATCGGTTTCTTCTGGGGAACTTCTCTGAATTCACCATTCTGTGTTTCCCTCTGCAGTCTCTGAGTTAGATATGTTTGTGGTAATGAGAGAAAATATTGTTACCTTCACAAAATGCAGAGAGTGGCTTCCAGGCACTTTCTCTTTTCCCCAAATAGACATTAATTATCAACACTTCTCCATAATTCTGAAAATCAATAAAAGATTTTTTTCCTGGACAGCATAATGCAGCACAGCACACAGAAGTAAACGTTCCTTCTAGCCGGCAAGCAGGATAAACCGCCTACTGGACGTCAGGGGCAGAGGGAGTCAGCATTCTAAGCAAGAGCAGGAAGACCCCATGGAGATCCGTGTCCAGCACCAGGCTCACAAGATCGATTATATGTCACACAATTCAAGGGCAGAGGGACCCACCGACATTTAGTGTAGATGTTGACTCTGATGGTGTTAGACACCTGCACACACAGGCAGGCACAGATGCACACACACACACACACACACACACACTGAGTGCACACGGGAAGGGTGAGTCTCTCCACTACTGAGGTGTCTGCGGAGCAGGGCAGGCCTCTCAAGACAGTCCCAAGTGGCTTCGTAGGGGAGGAAGGGAGACTGGCTCAGGTTTTCACAACAGTTCCCTGGTGGGGCAGGGATGGTCTGGTGGGGTTGGGCCTGTGACAGCCATCTGGTGAGAAAGCACCTGTGATTCCTTCCTAGGATTCCCATGAGTGGGGCAAACAGGGAAGAGGAAGGATGGGCCTTCAGATGTCAGCGGACAGACACCAGCTAAGAGAATGTGAGTTCTTATTCCATTCAACAACTGGGTTTCAAAAAGATTAAAAAAAAAAAAAAAACATTAAAAGATATTGTTTGTAGTCAACAACCAGGTTTGCAGAAAAATAGAAGATATTTCATTAGTATGAGATGATATTAATAATAATTAGAATGAGTAGGAGGAGTTAGACAGGGGTCTTTGTCGCATGTCTTGGGTGGAATCTTTTCACTGTCCAAGATCATGGGCTTACGGTAAAGGTGGTGCTGTGGGCTTCAAAATACCAGAAGGTTCACGACTTCTATAAAAAGCTCCCTCTGGCATCCTCCACTGCCGTAGCCAGCAAGTGCCCAGAGTCCTGCATGGAGGCTGTAGTTGTGAAATATGACCCAAAAATTGACTCCCTGTTATTTCACTACTCTATTATTATTATTATTATTATTATTTGAGACAGAATCTTGCTCTGTTGCCCGGGCTAGAGTGCCATGTCGTCAGCCTCACTCACAGCAGCATCAAACTCCTGGGCTTAAGCAATCCTCCTGCCTCAGCCTCCCCTGTAGCTGGGATTACAGGCATGTGCCACCATGCCCGGCTAATTTTTTTCTACATTTACAATTTTAGCTGTCCAGATAATTTCTTTTGATTTTTAGTAGAGACAGGGTCTTGCTCTTGCTCAGGCTGGTCTCAAACTCCTAACCTCAAGCAATCCTCCCACCTCGGCGTCCCAGAGTGGTAGGATTCCAGGCATGAGCCACCGAGCCCGAGCTCTATTTTCTTAAAAGTCCTTAATGATATTATTTCCAATATGGCCCAATTGCAGTGCTCTGATGTTTTTTCCAATACACACAACGTCCTCTTTGAGCTTCATGAGAGACTTTTAAAAAGATGTAGCAAAAAGCAGCCAGAATCTGTCACTGAGAGGAGTGGGTTTAACACATGAATTACTTTCCAGTGGTTTTTTTTTTTTTTTTTTTTTTTTATCCCAGCTGAACTGCCTTTATTTTTAACACTCACCAGCACCTGGTAAGCAGATGACATTGTTTCTTTTTTTTATTTCAGCATATTACGGGGATACAAACGTTTATGTTACGTATATTGCTCTTGTCCCCCTTCCCCCCCCATCAGAGCTTCAAGAGTGTCCATCCCCTAGACGGTGCACATCGCACTCATTATGTATGTATACACCCATCCCCTCCCCACCCACATCTGGCGGACATCCGATTAATGTTATTCCTAAATGTGCTCTTAGGCGATGATCAGTGAAACCAATTGGATGGTGAGTACATGTGGTGCTTATTTTTCCATTCTTGGGATACTTCACTTAGTACAATGGGTTCCAGCTCCATCCAGGAAAATACAAGAGGTGCTATAGCACCATTGTTTCTTATAGCTGAGTAGTACTCCACATACCACATTCTATTAATCCACCCATGTATTGATGGGCACTTGGGTTGTTTCCACATCTTTGCAATTGTGAATTGTGCTGCTATAAACATTCGGGTGCAGATGTCTTTGCAGGACGGAGAATGCTAGTACTCATGGTAAAATCTAAGTGTTTGATCTGTCCACCTACCCAGCCATTGGGTAGTAACTGATGTGTCCTCGAGAGAGGGTCCATAATGCCAGAGTGCTAATGGTAGAACCATTGGCCAAGGGAGTTCAAGAATCTCTTAAAATTATGGCATTGTGAACTTAATAATGTGAATTTGATCAACATTTTGAGAAGATTTTAATGAATGGATGGTGTGTTTTATGAGTAGTGGAAATGCCTTACAAGCTTAGATGCATTTATAAATGAACTCTAGCTGCTTTTTCTGTGAATGTATTGTACAACACTTGTTTAGTTCCCATGCTACTTTTTTTTTTTTTTTGCACTCTTCCTGGCTTCCAGTGTGCTGCACTTCTCTGTAGATTAAAGCTTGTAATCCACATGATGGAGGGGAACTGTGATAGACCACATTTTCTGTGTCGACCCATCTGTTGACGGACATGTAGGCGTGTGGTGATTCCAGGGCATGCAGGCACAGTGGGTGTGGAAGAAGAAAAAGGCCTGGGGAAACTGCTGGAGACATTGTGGGGAGGGACCCGGCTGTGTCCAGATCTACATAAGAGAAGGAGGGTTCAGGTATGGGCTGGAAGCAGACGCCATTCAGCCCAGCTGGCCTGTCCCCACGCAACATCCTCTGCAGTCACCTCCTTTTGGATGGAGGGAAGGGCAGGTCAGGCTCTCACATAACAGCGGTAACGTAACAATCTCTCAGGGGAGACGGGAACCCCAGTACATGGGAGGTTCAGGGAGAGAAAGCAGGAAGGACCGAAACAAGCCAGATCTCAGTCCCTTCCCTGCGTGAGTACGAGGCTTCCCCGTGGGAAGATTTCTCCTCAGTCTCCAGGACAGAATAGATCTGCTAATGGGCTGTGTAAGGTCACGACGCCCTCCTTAGACAGGCCGGGGTGTCTGGGGAAGGCGGCGCTGTGGTCTGGAAGAAAACGAGATCGCTGTGTCCTCTCCTTGGCCTGCTGCCAGCTGTACAAGGCGTCTCAGAGGTCAGACGTGCACCAGGTGCGATGGCCACTGCTGCACGTGGCTGGCAAGGACCGAGGCTTCGTGTCCTAAGGTGTCGCTTCCAAGGTGCAGCTGCAGGAGTCGGGCTCAGGGCTGGTGAAGCCATCTCAGACACTCTCCCTGACCTGGGACATCTCTGGACTGTTCATCACACGCTGTGGTTACTGCTGGAGCTGCACCTGCCAGCCTTGGGGCAAGGCATGGGACTGCGTCAGGGACATATGCTACGTAGGGAGCACAAATTACAATGTGTCCCTCCAGAGCTGAGTTGCCACATCCTGATCAATGTCCAAGAACCAGTTGTCCCTGCAGCTGAGCTCTGTGCCCACTAAGGACAGGGCCGGATTCACTGTGGGACACACAGTGAGGGGACATCAGTGTGAGCCCAGATACAGACCTCCCTGCAGGGGTGCTCGTGGCCACTAAGGGGCGCCCGGGTCCCGCGCACCCCGACCCACCCCCCCACCCCCCTCCCACCTCCAAGCACAGAGCCAGCCCTTGGCAGGTGCCAGTGGAGGGGAAGGGCCTGTTTCCTGTGGGGAGGGGGTCGTGGCTTCTTCTCCATATAACCATCTCCTCTTGGGGACTTCTCTGAGTTCCCGACCCTGTGCTTCCCTCTGCAGTCTCAGATACATTTGTGGTAGTGACAGAAAATATTCTCACCTGCTCAAAAGGCAGACAGTGGCCTCCAGGCACTTTCTCCTGTCCCCAAATGTACATTCATTATGATCACTTTGGAATAAGTCTGTAAATGGATAAAAGACTTTCTCTTGGACAACACAATGCAGCACAGCACGCAGAGGCCGGCAAGCAGGACACAGAGCCCGTGGGACATCAGGGGCAGACGGCTCCTCCCCCAGCTGGAGACCCCAGAGGGGCTCATTTCCCAGCTCAGGCGCAGGTGTGGAGGGAAACTGAGGATACCTTTCAGACCCTGGGGTTTCCTGTCTCTGCCTCTCTCTCTTCTTCCTCAAGAGTCCAGGGTTTTCTCCTTGTAATGCCCAGGTCTCTTTCATCTGAAATGGGATGACTCAGGACCTGAATTCAATGCCAAATTTAAGCCTTAATTTTTTTTATACTTTTCTGCTCTCCATACACTTTCAGTACAATATTTGGAGTATGCAATCAGCCACCCGCCATCCACACCCTTGTGCCATGAAAGGGTTTTGTGTTTCCTACGCTGTGTTGGTCATTCAGGAGCAAACGCTTCTCTGCAGAGATGATTCTGTATGTGCTGGGGGTTTGCTTGGCCCCTGGAAAATTTAAACTGCAATCCCTTTAGCAACTGCAGCTTCCCGCGATCCAGTGCCTATGTCCAGTGTCGTCTTGTCCCAGCCCACATGCCGCCTGCTGGGCTGTGCCTAATAAGCTAATGCTCTGGTCCTGTTTCTCCCTGCAAGTCCTGGTCTCTCTGCAGATTTCAGGTTTGTTCTTGGTGAAATAACTTCTGCTATTTGAAATATTAAATAAAATTTGCTAATCCGCAGCTTACGCAGTCATGCTTTATAGATGACGATGATGTTGCTATTGTTGTGGTTCATGTAAGAAGAAGAGCTTTTTCTCAGCTGTCTACTTCTCCCAGGTGAGGATAAGCTTTATCCTAAATGTCAAGAAATGGGAAACAATCAAACTATTAACCAGTAGTTTAATACATTAGCATTTTGTGCCAATGATGCATCAGGACACTACATCATTGACAGCAATGGCTGTGTCGTGCTCACTGCAGCGTGGCCGCGTCCACAGTGTGTGCTGTGAGTAAAATAGGCAAAAAGCACCTGCTACGTGATTCCACTGTTACAAATTCTAGAGAGTGAAAACTGAAGTAACATAAACTATGTCAGCAGGTGCCTGGGTAAAGGGAGGGAGAGGGAAGGAGAAAGACGGAGGAATTTTAGAAGGAGAAGCGTCAACATTGAGGGAAATCGATTTCCTCCATATCGCAGACAGGGGACGGTGTGTCAGCATCTTTCACTTGTTCACTTCAGCTGTGTTAAGGCCACTGAGTACCAACTATGCCTCATTAAAGTTAATATGAACAATTAATAGATGATTTGGTAGAGAAGGAGCGATGGACAAATAGATAATAAGGGAGATTTTAGGTTCAGTTATCTGCATTAATCCTGTGTGCCAGGCTTTCTATATATTTTTCAAAAAAAAAAAAAAAAAAAGGCAGAGAGGGAAGAAACTGGCTTTATCTTGTTATTATAAAATTGGAGTTCTAGAATCCACCCTAGGCATGTCCAGGTTTGGTCCGCAGTGGGTTCCAAGGACGGGATCATGGCCCAGACACTGACATTCCCAGATATGTGTTTCTGGACATATCACACAACTTCCATATGTGTCTAGGCTTACGTTTACATCTGTAAAATACATGGAAACTTCACACCTACAGCACGTGGTTTCTATGTGTCTGTAAATTAAATAAGTGAACACGAGCTATTAATCACTGTACACTCACCCAATTTTTTTCTGGTCTTGCCCTCCCTCACCTGTCCCACCCAGGGCTTGCTATATAGCAGGGGACATGCAAATAGGGCCCTCCCTCTGCTGATGAAAACCAGCCCAGCCCTCACCCTGCAGCTCTGGGACAGGAGCCCCAGCCCCGGCATTCCCAGGTGTCCCCATTCGGTGATCAGGACTGAACACAGACACTCACCATGGAGTCTAGGCTGACCTGGGTTTTCCTTGTGGCTCTGTTACAAGGTAATTCATGGAGAACTAGAGATATTGTGTGTGTGAGTGGATGTGAGTGAGAGAAACAGGGGTGTGTGTGGCAGTTTCTGACCAGGCTGTGTCTGTGTTTGCAGGTGTCCAGTGTGAGGTGCAGCTGGTGGAGTCGGGGGGCAGCTCGGTCCAGCCTGGAGGGTCCCTGAGACTCTCCTGTGCAGCCTCCGGATTCACCTTCAGTGACTACTACATGAGCTGGGTCCGCCAGGCTCCAGGGAAGGGGCTGGAGTGGGTTGGTTTCATTAGAAACCAGACTAATGGTGGAACAGCAGAATATGCCGCATCTGTGAAAGGCAGATTCACCATCTCACGGGATGATTCTAAAAGCACTGTCTCTCTGCAAATTAACAGTCTGAGAGCCGAGGACACGGCCCTGTACTACTGTGCCAGAGACACAGTGAGGGGACATCAGTGTGAGCCCAGACACAAACCTCCCATGGGGGAGCTCAGAGCTGCCAGGGGGCGCCCAAGACACAAGGATCAGAGTCAGCCCAGGGCAGGTGCAGGTGGAGGGTAAGGGCTGGTTTCCTCTCAGGGTCGTGGCTTCCTCTCCAGAAAACAGTTTCCCTTCGGGAACTTCTCTGAATTCACGATTCTGTGTTTCCCTCTGCAGTCTCTGAGTTGGATATGTTGGTGGTAAGGAGAGAAAATATTGTCATCTGCTCAAAAGGCAGACAGTGCCTTCCAGGCACTTTCTCCTCTCCCCAAATGGACATGAATGATCAACACTTCTCAGTAAGTCTGAAAATCAATAAAACATTTTTTTCTTGGACAACACAATGCAGCACAGCACACAGAAGTAAAGGTTCCTTCTAGGCATCAAGCAGGATAAAGCACCTACTGGACGTCAGGGGCAGACGGAGTCAGCGTCCTAAGCAAGAGCAGGAAGACCCCGTGGAGCTCCGTGTCCCAGCACCAGGCTCACAACGTCGATTATATCTGACAGAATTCAAGGGCAGAGGGACCCACCGACATTTAGTGTAGATGTTGCCTCTGATGGTGTTAGACACCTGCACACACAGGCAGGCACAGATGCACACACACACACACACACACACACACACTGAGTGAACACGGGAAGGGTGAGTGTCTCCACTACTGAGGTGTCTGCAGAGCAGGGCAGGCCTCTCAAGACAGTCCCAAGTGGCTTCGTAGGGCTGGAAGGGAGACTCGCTCAGGTGTTCACAACAGTTCCCTGGTGGGGCAGGGAGGGTCTGGTGGGGTCTGGGCCTCCGACAGCCATGTGGTGAGAAAGCACCTGTGATTCCTTCCTAGGATTCCCATGAGTGGGGCAAACAGGAAGACGAAGGATGGGCCTTCAGATGTCATCGGACAGACAGCATGTAAGAGACTTTGACTTCTTATTCCACTCAACAACTGTTAAATATTGTTATAAATTTATTTGAAAAGCAGGCAAAGGCCTTTATGGGTGGAAAACAATGAAGTCTGCCAAAAAATAGAAGATGTTTCATTAGTATGAACAAATGATAGTACTAATGAGGATGAGCAGGAGGAGGAGTTAGACAGGGTCTTGGTCCAATGTCATGGGGGGAAGCTTTTCACTGTCCAAGCTCATCAGCTTATCCTGAAGGCCTTGGGTCAGCTGTGGGCTTCGAAATATGAGAAGGTTCACAGGTTCTACAAGGACGCTCAGTTTGACATTCTCTACTACAGCAGCCTTCCAAGTGTCTAGAATTCTGAACTGATGCTGTCGTTCTGAAATGTGAACCCGAGGATTTCCTCCCTGGAATTGCACTGCTGTGTTTCCCTTAAAGTCCTTAATAATATTTGTTCCAGTATGGCTCATTACCAGTATTTTCCTGATGTTTCTCCAACACACACTCTGTGCTGGTTGAACATGATGAGAGACTGCTAAATAGATGCAGTAAAAGGACCCTGAATCTGTGGTGATAGGAGTGTCTGTAATGCATTAATTGCTTTCAAAATTATTTACTCTCACAGGCAATAGCAAAATGCTAGTAATCGTGGTAAAATCTAAATGTTTGTTCAGTTGCCACCAAGGGAAAGTGTAACAACTGATGTGTCCTTGAGGGAGTGGACCAGAATGCTGCAAGAAAGTGCTCATGGTAGACTGGCGAAGGAATTTCAAGAATTGCTTAAAACTTTGACATTCAAATTTCATAATGCTAATTGGATAAACATTTTCAACACTTACAAAATATTTCCAATGAATGGACGGTGTGTTACATGAGCAGTGATGATGCTTCACAAGGTTAGACAGCATCACAAACTAAGTTTAGGCTGCTTGTTCTCGGTAATGACTTCGTACAACACTTGTCTAACCCCCATGTTATTTTTTGCATGATTCCTATTTACTTTAGTTGGATCTCTAGGATTTAGAAGTCTATCTAGAAGTTCTTTAGTTTTTTGTTCATTTTGATACATTTACCAGAACCTTTGAGAAACCGTTTTGTTTGCAAAATATCCCAAGTTCATGTACTATTTTAAAAACATACGCATTTAATCCTGGATTTTGGCTAATTGACAAGCACCAAGAAGGGCAATGACTTCTGCCACATGGGCTGATTTTACCTCCAGTTGAGCACAACATTTCCAATGGGAAATTTTCTTCAGTAATATGAATAAATGCTTAGTAACTTCCAGGTTTATTATTGAAGTGTGATTGATCGACAAATAATATTGTCTCAAGTGTCTCAATGAGAGTCTCATCCAAGGAATATACAGAACTTTTCGCTGATGCAGACAAAATAGCTCTGTGCCCACACTTAGCTTTCAGCCACGTGTCCTAGCACACAATGAACCACACTCCACTGTTCACCTCAGCGGGGGCTCCTTACTAGGAAATCAGGTACTTTTGATTTTAATGCCTCTAGACCATCATATCTGGCTATTTTAGCAAAAAGTAATGGCAACATGAAATAACTACACAATAAGGAAAATCATAACCTAATGAAACAAGAAGCCGGATGTGAGTGGCTCCATCTTTGCCAATTTCAAAAGTTCATCTACCCGAGGAGCTTCTTGTCTCAACGTTTCACACTGATATGCAGAAAACGTCCCCTTCATCCCCCAGACCCCCCTTGTGTGGACGTGGTGAGAGTGTTTTCAGGGACACACAGATAGGACAAGGGTGGAAGACGAGAGGACACCTTTCTGAAATTTCCCCTGAAGGATCAGCAAGGTCACAACAGAGACTCTCTCCTGCCTCCGTGACTAGAACTCTGTCACACGCCAACATGCACACGAATTCCTGATGGGCATAAATGCTACAATGATGAGGCTGACCATTTTATCACATAAAATTACTGGAAACTGACATAAATGTTTTCTTTTCGTTTTTCTGCAGGGAGTTAGCTAAGCTCCCTGCAAAATTTCAGGTCCCTCAGACAGGGGTTGTCACAAAGGATGAAAAAATAGTAGGAAACCGAAATAAAAATAATACACAGAACCACAGATATAATTTATAAAGTAAAGATTTATGAAGATAGATAAGGCAGGGTGCCCGGAAAGTTACATCTGTTCCCACAGAAATGCAACTCAGACTGAATTTTTACAGAGATACTTACAGGGCAGATACAGGTTCTCCTTCCAGGGAACCCCATGCTGAGTGTCTCTTACTGAGAAATGCAGCCCTTGGCCCCAGGAAATGTCAGGCTGACACCATTAGCAGAATTGGGTGCAGGGTAATCACACGGCTAGTGGTCCTGGGCGAGGGTTGGGTTTGGAAAGACACACACATGCGCTGGATCCAGGCAAGATGAGTTGCTGCACCTTCCAGACTCAGAGTTCTTAGGGAATTTGCCATCAAGTGATTCCGTGACTCAGTTCAGGAGCCATGTTGAGGTCACTGCTCGGCTCTTTTGCTTGCAGACTTCAGATTAGGCAGAGGGAGGACCTCAGTCTGCCTTGGGGGGAGAAAGCACATGAAGTTGGGTGATGCATGTCACCTAGCCCTGTCACTGTGGCCACTTAATTCATGGACCATTCGGGCGGCGCTGGAGTCGCTGGTCGCAGAGGGCGACTGTTGTCCACTGGCTAATCCCAGGCACGTGAGTGTCAGTGTGATGGCACAGGGAGTGCACTCTGCAGAGGCCGGGACAAAATGCAGAGGGCTTCTCGCCAAGGCCCGGACAGCACACTCATGCATAACCCACATGCTAGTCACAGGTGCTGCCTGCAGGGAGAAAGAACCAAGAGGATGAATTTCATTACCTGGTAACACACACCCAAATGTCACATGGCCCTTTAAGATTGAACAAGAAATGCTCTACAGGTGGCCCAGGTCCGAGCACAGGTGTCATTGGGACACTCTCAGTGGTGCCCACATGCAGGGCCACCTCCCATGCAGGCTTCGCTCCAGTCCCTGCACCAGCCCTCACACAGGGGACTGGGGAACAGTCCTGTGTCAGATCCTCTACCGTACTGGCTGTGGGAGGTAAATTACAGTGTGGGTCACGTCTGTTATCTGCCATGAATTAATTTTTCTGAGTGGTGAGCAGAAGGATTATAGAAGAAAATGTTGGAAAACTGTTCTACGTACAAGCTTATGCCACAAAATTATTAATACCACAATGGTAATCACAGCAACAAGAAAAATTAACACATGGGTCTTGATTAATCTACACCAGGGTCCCTTGCAGGGATTCCTTGGTCACAAGGAATGGAGCATGTGCCGGGCCCTACAGAGTGCTGTGGCACCTGGGTCTGCTAAACAGTGGTAGGGGTGAGATTAATTCCTGTCCACACACCATGGTGACAACTTGAGAAATCTTTCTTTTTATTGCCCCAATGTTAGGCTGTGATTGATTAGAAGTTCTGCTTCCCAGGAAGGATCACACCTATTGGGGGAACAGTGTGCTCCCCTGAATCTGAGACCTGGTCTGAGGCCATTCAGTCGTGAGGACCACCCAACAACGACAGGCCCCCTCCCACTGATTGACACTAACTCTGCTTTGGAGGCTAAGCTTGTGTACCCATGGAGGCAGGGGCTGTCCCTCAGGCCTAGGCAGATTCTGTGGTTTCTCCACTGCATCCCACACTGGGGAGGTCAAGTGCATCAGCCACATGCCTGCGGGTGGCCGAGGGACCAAGGACAATGGCTCTGCAGTGCTCAGGCCTGAGTCACTCCATCAGGGAACAACATGCAGCAACCCTGACTGCAAAGTGCTGCCATGTGTTTGAAGGTTCCAGACTGGAGGCTGTAGGGGACACTAGTGAATGACAAGTAGGACTACAGGGCCACCTGCAGCCATAGGCAGTGGAGTCTGGGCACTAATGCTCACGTCCTGACTTCCACAGAGATCAGGGCTGGCTACTGTCCCAAGCGTGTGTCAGCCCCATAGACTGAACCCGGGCCAGTGTGGACCTGCCTGGCAAGACGGAAATGTCAGGACAAACTTCAGTGGATCCTTCTTGGCCCCACTCATGTGCCCTGGGCCCAGCACAGAGGAAGCCCAGTTGCATTTGACAATTTGTGTGAACCTGAATCCCCTCAGCTGAGTGAGGCTCATGTCACAGTTAATGCACAACCGCGTCAAGGGCGGTGTGGATTTTGTGGCCCAAAGTTTGTTGCAACCTTGAAGTTGTAACACTAGAATGCAGCAAAATCCCATCATGTTCTCATTAGTCAAAGGGGATACTGCAGAGCCCATGGGGCTTGTCCACACTGGTGCTGGGGTTGGTTGAGACGAGCAGTAGGATCTAGTGTTGGGGAGCTGAGGCCCAGATACTGCAGGTAGCTCTCACTAGACATGTGCTCACTCTTTAACACATTGCAAAACTGCACCTTCCTTCTTTTCGTACAGTTTCATCTGTGAAATATCATGTCCTATGAACTCCTCCAGGATGCTCACCTCACCCCTGGACCCTGCCCTCCCTCAGGCATCCCACCCAAGAGCTTGCTATATAGCAGGGGACATGCAAATAGGGCCCTCCCTCTGCTGATGAAAACCAGCCCAGCCCTCACCCTGCAGCTCTGGGACAGGAGCCCCAGCCCCGGCATTCCCAGGTGTCCCCATTCGGTGATCAGCACTGAACACAGACACTCACCATGGAGTCTGGTCTGCGCTGGGTTTTCCTTGTGGCTCTGTTACAAGGTAATTCATGGAGAACTGGAGATATTGGGTGTGGGAGGGGATGTGAATGAGAGAAACAGGGATGTGTGTGGCAGTTTCTGACCAGGCTGTGTCTGTGTTTGCAGGTGTCCAGTGTGAGGTGCAGCTGGTGGAGTCTGGGGGAGGCTTGGTCCAGCCTGGGGGGTCCCTGAGACTCTCCTGTGCAGCCTCCGGATTCACCTTCAGCAGCTATGACATGAGCTGGGTCCGCCAGGCTCCAGGGAAGGGGCTGGAGTGGGTCTCAGCCATTAGTAATGGTGGTAGCACATACTACGCAGACGCCATGAAGGGCCGATTCACCATCTCCAGAGACAACAGCAAGAACACGCTGTCTCTGCAAATGAACAGTCTGAGAGCCGAGGACACGGCCCTGTACTACTGTACCAGAGACACAGTGAGGGGACATCAGTGTGAGCCTAGACAAAAACCTCCTGTGGTGCGCGCGGGGCCACCAGGGGGCGCGCAGGACACAAGGAGCAGAGTCAGCCCAGGTCACAAGAACCATTCATTTCCTGTCAGATTTTGGTGCCTCCTCTCTAGAAATTTCAACCAGGGACCTATATTCTTTCCTGGCTCTGCTGTCGTCACTGTAGTGTCTGAATTAGAAGCGTCTTGTTGTAGTAAATGAACACATTCTCACCTGCACACAAGGCGGAACGTCACTCACGTGGACAAAAATGACCCTGCTGTTACCACAGGGGTCAGAGTCCTGAGGAAGGAAGCCCAGGGGAACCTGCTGGGCATTTTCCAACCAGACTCAGCGCACAGACCTCAGTGGGACTCCCTGAGTGGGACAGTCTTTGGGATTCAGATTGGGACATGTAGGGACCTGGGCAGGGTCAGTGTCTCATAAAACCTAACGGTTTCAAGTTGTTCTCTCCTCCTGTAAAAGTGAACATTTCTGATGCAGAAATGATTTAGTTCTAATTTTTTTTCCAGGGAGTCGGTTTTGTTTCTCCCTAGGTTCTATTTTCACATCTTCATCTTCTCCTTCTATCCCGAGAAAATGGAGGGTGTGGTCTTTGTATCTAAATCCTGGGGCTCAGGCCCTTTGCCTGGAGCTCAGGTGTGGCCCAGGCTGTGTCTCCTGTGAGACCTGGGAAAGATTGATGGGACTGTGTCACCCACCATTGCTGGGACCCTCCTGCTGTCACCTGGGCATGGACTCACGTTGGAAATGCAAGTGGCCATTAGTAGCTCAGAGAATGAGATTGATTGGTCAAAGTGGGATGTGTCCTCTGAGACTCTCACAGAGTCACCTTCAACACCTGTGGCATCGGGGAGACCTGCAGGTGGGAACCTCAGTGTGCTGAGCAGTCTGGGGTGGCATCCAGGTCCTTGTGAGTGGAGTCCTTGGGGTCAGACCATGGCAACACCACAACCTGGAGTCGAGGCCCTCCTGTGTGAAGTGTCTGCCCCAGATGGTCCTTTGTCCAAGAGCCTCCTCATCCTCCCCCCTCTGCTCCTCCTGACTGCCCTCTCCTATGTTCTCCTCCTTCCTATGGAGAGCAAAATCATGCCTTGTTTTTATTCTCACACCCACCGTTATCAAGAAGGAACCAGGGTCATGTATTGAACAAGGATTTGTCTCTAAACCACATGGGCTTTGGAAAAGATTTCTTCCACAATGTAGTGTGTCATCATGAGAGATTCTCATGGAAAATGAGGTGCACCATCCATCTGATGAAAAAATTTCCATTCTTGAGTTATTTCCATGTCTACCTGTAGACACAGATGTGTCCTCATCGTAAGTACGAAACAGCTAACTGTGTGACAGGCTTTGCCACCTTGTACAGTCCCTACCTATGAAATGGCTACAGTCAGACAGGAAGGTGGTAACACCACAGGGCACATCAGGGAGTGTGGAGGATGGGACAGGACCAGCAGGACAGATGTGACCACTGTTTCTTTAGAGTAACTTTGTTGATTTTAGTTGTTTATAGTCTTTTTAATTCAAAATTCCTACAGCACTAAAACCCACTTGATTTATGTAAAGCCCAAGGGAGCTGCAAACTCAGGAGTTGGTGAGCACATGTCATGGTGCAGGACGCGGTGGGTGCCCCTGAGGTGGCCACAGGTGAAGGGTCACTCAGCGTGTGGGTGAGGAATATGGACATTATGACAAAGAAGGCTGGTGTCCTCCTGGGGAGAACAGGACACGGGGACTCTGTTGGCTGAGTCTGCAAGGGCTTGGGCAGGGGCACCTGGGTCTGACCAAGAGAAATGGCATCAGATGAAAGGACCTGATGTTGAGCGATTCTGGAACAAAGTGAGGAGCCCAGAAATCAGCCTGGGGGGCTCCCGTGAGGGCTTGAGAGAGGCTGTTCCTTAAATGAGTGGGCACCACAGTTGGAGGAGAGGGGGAGGCAGCAGCACTGTGGGGGAGACGCCACCCCGGACCTGTTAGATGAGATCATGTGTGTGCAGAAGCAGCACAGCTGACGCACGGCAGGAACGGATGGCGTGGATGGGCGTGGCCGCACGTGTGTATCGTGGGAAAGTGTGATCCGTGCAGGGACAACTCAAGTCTGCGCGGAATCCTCTCTTCACAATATCGCAGCTTTGAACGTTCATATCTAGAGTTAGCAACATGCTTATTTTCTTAGTTCATTTGCTCAAGGCAATAGTATATGTTTGAAGTAATTCTTGATTATTTTATATTTACTTGCATTTATAGGTTCTTTTTTCAATGAATTTTCTAATCTGTGGCTGGAAGCCTGTTTAAATATGCCCCTATCAGAGCAGAGCAACCAAATCTACAAGAGAAAAATGTTTCCCAGTTGCTGATGGAAAGAAGTCAGCTATTTCAGTAAGATGCATGTGGTGACAGTGTGCAGAGCCACAACATGACGTTTGCAGTCACCTACCGTGAGATGCTTCATTCTCTCCCAGTGAAACACAGCAAATGGGGACGGCCACAGCAGACGCAGCTGGGTTAATCTCCTCTGTTCTAAACTGCTCGCCCACAACGGGTTTCACCTTTGAACAGTCTATTTTAACTCACATCAGCCTGTATTTACTATTTTAAGGAGGTGATACATGGGGTCTTGTTTTCTCATACCTGAGAGTAAGTCATAATGAAGCAATTTAATTTTAAGTCGCCACTCAGTGGGCCAGAGCATCCAAGACCTCAGTAGAATATTTTGGAACAATGTGTGCTATCACCATGGTGATTTAGGCAAGGAAATCCTTACAGTGTTTAAGGTGAGGTGTACCTCTTTGTCCTTATTACATATGGCAAAAACCATAATGATATAGGGATACTTTTTAAAAACTTTTTATGGGATTCCTAGCTTTAATACTAATCTGTGCTTCAGTATTAACAATATGCAATATTGTCAACGAGTGAATTTCTGCTCTAAGATACTTACAGCTTTTGTTGAAGAGGATAAAAACCCAGACGACACCCCGTTATATTTACCATATATTATTTTAGTATATTTTGGATTTCTAACTGGGTCATTCATAGACTGCTCTCTGTTCTGTTGCACAGTATAACTACAGTTAGTAAAGTTAATAATAATGTGTATTTGAAAATAACTGAAACACAGGATTTTAAATATCCTCACTACAAAGAAAGAACAAATATTTGAGGTGATGGACTACTACATTCCTTGGCTACATCAGATGGCCCAGCAGGTAACAACGAGGTGTCTCACCTGTGCACAAGTCAATTCAGGTAAAAGCACTAATCTCCCCCTTCGGGACCAGGTAAAGGTGACAAGCTCCAGGGGAACAGTGAAAAGTGGACTTTACAAAAGTGAAACTAGACAAATACAGATATCACTACCTGCTTATATTTATTCTTTCTCTAGATGAGTGAAAACTTTTCCTATGAGGTCAGAGACAACACAGGTAGTTTCAAAAAAGTTAGTGACTGAAACTGTTCCCCGATTTGGCCTCCCACTTGCACTGGGGTCCAACCATGGCCCGGCGTTCATTGCCCAAACGACTCAATTATTAAATTGCACTGTGCTTATAGGCCTCAGAGTTCAGGATGGATACAAAGGATAAATAAAACTTTAAAAAACATTAAACAAATTAAAGCTGGAGCCTGGCGCAGACTGAGTAAGCCTCCTCCCCTTTGCCCTACTAAACACCAGATACACTCCGTATGTCAAAAGCACAACCCTATGTAAAATCATGTTCAGCCGACTAACCCCACTCCCGAGAAAGCTCTATTACAGGTACAGGCTGGAAACCTCGTTTGGATAAGAAAACTTCCACCTGCCAGCTTAGAGGCCAGGTGGACTGGATCCCTGCCAGTGACCCTCACCACGCCAACAGCCGTGAGGGTTCCCGGAAAGAACCACTGGATCCACCACAAGCAGATCAAAAGGCGACCCCAGATCAACTCCCCAAGAAATGGATGCCCAGCCCACCGAGGACCCACTAAAGATAAGACTTTCCAGAGACTCCTCTGGTTCCTCCCAGTTATCTGTTTTAATCCAGCAGATGACACCCCCCCCATCAGCTTGTAAACTACACTTAGGTGCTTACAAAGACAATAAATGACACTGTCATAATTAGACAGACCCGGAGAGCCTCAGCAAAGGCTGGGCTAGAGCCTGTCCAAGGTCCCGCCACTCTGCTGCCTCTGAAGACATGTCTCTGAGTGGCCTCCTCCCCCTCTTCCTGGGCTGGGAGGGAATACTGCCCTTTAAACTCAAAATTCCACTCCGTACTTACAAGATAAATCCTTAGAAATAAGCTAAACACCTTATTTACTTAAAACATTTATGTGAAGGACAGGGTGATACAGATAGCCAAAAAAAGGTTAAAATAGATTGTTTGCAAGATCATTTTTGACACTATGTATTGATGTATATTACAGTACTATAAACATCAAAAAAGGGGGGGTAAGTTTAAAAGCACTTGTCATCTCTAGCATTCCTAATCCCCGTGGATGACAACACTTTTGTCAGCCATAACAAAACCGGTTATTCCCATTCTGCTGACACTGCTCCTTGGCCCCTGGCTCATAAACAGCCTCATTTCTTATGTTAAACAAAGAGTTCAAGCTGTCAAACTTATGGTCCTCCAAACCCACTATCAACATGTTTGTGATGTTAATACCAAAGAATCAATGATTTGATTCTTCCTAATAACCAGTGGGGAATGTTACAGTCTGAGTTTCGCATCGAAAAGTCACTAATCTGCCATTCTGCTTCTGTAAACCTGCTTGCTCCTGCTTACTCAAGACAGTACCCCCAACACAGAAACCCCTAAGTGACTACAACACCCATGTTCTGCGTAAAATCATTCCAGCCCCACGTTTTGCATGAAGCGATTACAACACTCATGTTTTGCATGAACAAGATATGGCCCAGATCCTGTCACACCAAAGATAAGAAAATGACGTAATGCTCACTCAAGGCTTCTTGTACACGTGCTTGCTCAATCTTAATACTTTTCCACCCACAAACTTACAATATAAAAACTTTCCATTTCAAAGGCTGCCTGCTGCTCTCTGTGCTGCCTTTGGTGGTGCAGAGAGTAGTCGCTGGCCAGCTAACAGAGATTCCTGATTTGGCTCAATTCAGTCTTTAGGTGGTCATTTCTCGCGTCTCAGACCATAACAAGTCTATCTGAGCAGGAGAACGTAGGGAGCCCAGACACAGGGGGACAAAACCGAGGTCACTAGAGGAACTTGGACCCTCTGGCAGCTACATGCTCAGCACCCCTCTCTCATCAACCTCACACTCATTTCTTTCTCATCCTTTGTGGTATTTGCAAAGTTTCTCTTCCCCCCATGGAAATATTCAGCATTTCCTTGGGAATCCCTTGGGCTCATCCAGATACAGAACCAGGGAGACCCAGGTCTCTCCTGCAGCGCCCTGGGCTTGGGCAAGTGCAGGGGTGACTAGGAAGTGCCTCGGCCCCTGTGTCAGATGCAGGGCCTGGGGGCCAGGAGGAGGTCAGGAAGGGGAGATGAACAGCAGGCTGGGCACACCAGGATGGTCAATGCCACCTTCCTTGCTGGTGAGGAGGGAGCCCTGGGGAAGCCTGGCCTCCCTCACAGGGCAGGAACCACACTCACCCGGCTGCTGCCCACCCAGGAGCTGACCCGGCTCAGCAGCACCACCTGAGCTGGCCGACAGCTCCTGCTCTGAATTATCAGGGCCTCACTCCCCTCAGTTGTGGGTTCCCAGGGGCCCCCAGCCCCGGCTCACACCCCTACTGGTCTCCTCAGTGTCCTGGGCAGCAGTGAAGTGGGGACACCTAGCGTCCCTGCACCTTCATGACCTCTGTGGTTGGCACCAGGGAGTCCCTGGGCACAGCCTGTGTTTGGGGCCAGACACAGCCCCCTCCTCTGGGCAGGAGGCACCAGGAAGTCACATTGCAAAGGGCCCTGCTACGGGATGGGGGATCCAGGACCTTGGTACAATCACCCGCGTCCTCCCCAGGCCACGTGCAGCCCCTGCTCACCCCAGCGGAGACACTGGGTCCATGTGCAGCATCAACTGCAGCCAGGACCAGGAAGCAGACGTGTCTCCTCCACTGTGGTTTTCAAGTGCGGCTCTTCTGCTCCTGGACTTGAGAAGTAAAAAGCAAAAGACAGTCACCCCGTGGATCCCCCCTGCCCAGATGGGACAGGGACATGGCCCACAATAGATGCCCCATGGGGGAAGCAGGAGGTGGTGGCCCATCCCAGGCCCTGGTCTCAGGGACTCGGACCTTCCCAGCTCTCCCTCCAGAGTCCCCTCTTCCAAGATCAGTTCTTGCTTCTCCACCTGGGGAGATGCCCCATCCAGGTCCCCAGGGCCCTGCCCTCCGGCTCCTGGCTGTGTCCCTGAGAGGGGGCCTGCTGGGCTGCAGGGCCAGGGTGGCCCTCCCCACAGTCCGGGCAGCTCGGTGTTGGCTGCACTGACTGCACATGGCTCTGCCAGCTGTGGCCCTCCAGGGGCAAACCTGGCCCCACCCAGGGGCATCTGCAGGGTCCCTCTAGCCGGGAGAACAGGCAAACCCACAGCGTGGGCAGGTCCCTTTCTCCCGTTGTGAGGTGTTTGCTGTTGTCTGTCTGACAAGGGCACATACCCAGGCCCAGGGTCAGTGTGTGGGCTCGGCCCATGTGCCACATGCAGGGAAGAAGGGAAGTACCACTCCGGCTGCTGTGAACGCGGGCCACAGTGTGTGTGTGTGTGTGTGTGTGAGTGTGTGTGTGAGTGTGTGAGTGTGTTAGTGTGTGTGTGTGAGTGTGTGTGTGAGTGTGTGTGAGAGTATTAGTGTGTGTGAGTGTGTGTTGTGACTGTGTGTGTGTGTGTGAGTGTGTGTGTTACTGTGTGTGTGTGTGTGAGTGTGTGTGTGCGTTTGTGCCCTGCAGGATCAGTAGTTGTGTGGCCAGCTCTGAGCCAGGCCCATGAGCTGTGGGTTAAAGTGACATTTAACCAGAAGAACTTCAAGGAGATACGAGGCTTCTGCCAAGCCCCGCGGGTTTCTGCACCACTGTGGCTGTGGCCGGGCCAGGGCCTGTGGAGCTCCAGGGAAGGGACTCCCCGAGGCTCTCACAGAATCCTTGCTTGGGGCCTCCCTGCAGAGCTCCCTGGGTTTAGAAAGGCCAGTTCACCCTTTCCAGTCAAAAGCACATGCTGTCAGTGAAGGAGCATGGGACCCAGGGCACAGCCAGGTCACCCTGGGCTGGGACACTGGGAGGAAGATGCTCTGCAAGCCCAGAAGGAACCTCCCCTGCCGGAAGGGCTGGGCTGCAGGGGGCGCTCAGGAGCACCCAGCACAGGCTGCCGCCAGCAGCAGGCGCACAGGAGGTGGGGAGGGGTTCCTCCTGGGGACTGGCTCTTCCTTTTTTAAAAAACCGAAAACAAGAATTTTATATGATGTATTATTCCTCCACAGCTGTGTTTAAGTAACACAATATTTTAATGAAAGCCACATTTACAAAGCGTCTCTAGCCCTCCTGCATGTGCTAAGAGTAAGCAGCTGGGGGCAAGGGAACATTTTTATATACAAATGGGCAGAAAATTTCAGGGAACTCACGGATCCAAAGGACAAGACCTTTGGGTATAAAATGGCACAGATGGTCCCAGGGCTCTCCGTGCATTTCCCATGTGGGTTCACAGTGAAGAACATGTGTTTGGCGGCTTGTCCCTCAGTGGGAGGACCTCTGTGCACATGGAGTCAAGGGGGTTGCAGGGACACCTGTCCTCGGTATCGCCCTGTTGCGTGGCCCCCGCATCAT